>NC_071998.2:57463172-57766202 GCF_028885655.2 Pongo abelii
CCCAACTGTGACCTCACCACCTATCTCTGAGCACTCTGGCTCTATTTCATTAAAGAAGTCAAAGACTTACAGTGGGGAGAAGGGAGAACCAAAGCCATCTCACAAATTCAGCTATGTTTTATATGTTGTCTATTTTTTTAATGCAGAAAAAATTCTGATTTTTATTTCTCAGATTATGAAGATTTCAGATCAATTGTGTCTACAGTCCATATGCCGGATTCATATTAGTTTTTATTCCTTGAACACACATCAGCTGTCTAGAGGGAGGTGGTTAATGGCATCCTCAGTGAGAAGCAGCAGCCAGCAGGGCTTTGAAAATGTGCTATTGATGTTCGCCAAAGACAACAATCCACATCCAGACACTCAAATGCTGACAGGGCTGCTGTGGGTGCCAGGTCCACACAGCCTGCCATGACCACCCCTATGCATCCCTCTCCCAGCCGCACATGCAGCGCTTCCGTTGGAATATCAAACCTAAGGGAGAAGCAAGTCACAGGCTCCGCCTCAGCTTGTCCAGAGAATTTTGCAAAAGCATAGCAGGTGCAGACCCAGACTCACTCACTACTGAGAGTTTGACAGGTTGGGAGGTGGAGTTCATACAGTTCTCAGGGTAAATGAAAGATATGGTTAGGACTCATTACCGGGAAAGGGAAAGACCCAAAGTCCTAGAGTCAGAAGAAGAGGAGAGACAGGAGAGACATAGGGAGTCCCCAGCCAGAGACAAAGGGAAGAAGAAAACAACAAGCCAGATCAAGGGGGCTTCAAATGAAAATACATTCTATCAGTTTCAGAAATTTTGAAATATTCACAATTTAGAATTTTCACTTTTAAGAAGTCATTTGGTTATATTGTCCTATTGGCTATCCTTACAGTTCCACGAAAGTTTTAAGTAGCACATATATAATCAGTGCACATACATAAAATTTCAGCAAATCACCCCTCAGAAGAAAAATGTCA
The DNA here is from genome assembly GCF_028885655.2 of Pongo abelii. Classification (NCBI taxonomy): domain Eukaryota; kingdom Metazoa; phylum Chordata; class Mammalia; order Primates; family Hominidae; genus Pongo; species Pongo abelii. The sequence continues at coordinate 57,464,130 of NC_071998.2, forward strand.
TTCACTGACAGAGGAGTGAACCTTAAATCCCTAGAGGGCAGGAGCCTGAGCACCTTTTCTGCACACAGTAGGTAATGCAAAAATGTCTGTGGGAGTAAATGAAGTGGAAAAGAATTGCAAAGAGTGTATGAGATTCTGTTTATTGTAATGGGACTACAAAGCAAAACATTCCCTGAAAAATTGCTATCCCTGACCCTGGTCTCCACAAATATCAACCATGGAAACATCTGATGATACATTAATACATCACAACCCCCTCTTAAAATCTGAATTTCTGAGACTCTGGAAAGAAAAGTTCACGAAACCATGCCTATGTTCCAACCAGCAGTTGTTTCTGAGGAATTCATAGTAAGAACACACCATATTTGTGACTCTGATGCAGACCAAACCTTTGGATGGCCCCTCACCTGCCCCTGAGTTTTCCACCTCAAAATCCAGAGGGCTCTGCACTTCATGCCTCACGAACCGTGTAGTTTCAGGTCCATTTGCATCTGGAGCTCATCCTTGAATAATCAATCTGTGCTTACCGAGAGACAGTGCAGTGTGTGGCACCTTTAGTATCAGAAAGGTACCAGAACAGAATGGGGCCTAAGGGCCTGACGTCACACAACTCTAGATGCACCATCTGCACAGAGGGTGTTCACGTAGGCATATGCCACATGACCCTGCCTGGGATCATAACCTGACACTGGATCTGCCGGGCTGCATGTCAGGTGCTGGAGATATCAAAATTAAAATGTCTAAGTCTTCTGAGCTCCAAAACTTCAAATCACATTTTTTAAGTTAAAAAATTTAGTGCATGACTTCAGAGTGGTCTTCAAGACAATGAAGTGACTAAACCTTGCAGACCCTCATTCTTCATTGCCATGGAGGACCACACAAGAGAAATTAGGTATAGATAAGAATAGATTATTGTCTTAGGAACCTAGCCAGTTAAGTGACTATTTTTTAAAATAATAAGCTCTAATATGTTTTTTCTACAGACATAAAATCTGAAATAAAAACTCCTAGCTCCATCACCTTCTGGCTATACGACCTACTCATGCTCTATCTTCTCATCTGAAAAATGAGAATAAAAATAGTACCTACAACATAGGCTCTTAATACAATGTAAACTCCTTACCCCAATAAATGACACATGGTAAGCCTTTAATAGATGCTATACACTATAGTAGATAAGTTCTAAGAACACTTTTTAAAAATGAAACAAAAAACCCGGATCAGATATATTGCAGTGAATTCCTCCAGAATTTTTAGCCTCTTTTCTGGAATTATTTAAATAAAAGGTTAGATATTCTGTATGATCCATTTGTCCAGTAATTTTTTTAAGACAATGAGCCAGAAACTAGAAACTCTTAGGGGATCAAAGATAAAAGAAATATGCTCATTGCCTTAAGAACTTCACAACTGCCTGGACCATTGAGCATGAGGGCAGAAGAGTGTGCAAATGTTGGTTAAGGTCTCATTTAGACTCCCATATTTATTCTGACTATAATCCATATTTATTCTAGACACTTCTTTCTTCCTTCTCTCTCAGCCTCCCACAGATAGTAATTCACAAAATGGTTGGAAGACAGAGATAAAGCCAGTGGCATGAGGTATACTTTGTCCTAGGGATTCTCCAGGTATTTTGACCCTCTTGGTATTTATTAGCTCATAGAGTGCTCCTCATACTCCCCAAACAGGACTGCTTTTACTTTTGAGGGCCCTCTGGTTCCCCATCTTAAGTTAACCTACACTCCAGATCTAGTGCTGACCTTCCAGGCCCCAAAAGCCAACCTTATCCCCATAAATTCTACAGGTTCCTGGATATTAAATTCCTGGGGCCGTGAGTGGCTTTTGACAACAGACAAAACTAACTCTAGGAATGTCTTAACCATCATAAGGTATGCAAACAACACATTCGTCTTATTTGCCTTAGCTCACAATTGATGCTTAATTAATACATTTTTAAAATTTCTAGAGGCACAAATAATAAATAATTGGTTATAGAATATTCAAAGAGACAACTATGGTTCAGGGTTTTTCTCTTTTCATGGAAATGACATCCCTTACTTTCATGATATTTTCCTCCATCTAATAAGATGAAGTTTTATGGTGTGATAATCAACTCACCAGTTATGGGGAAATGGATTTATACCAAGGACTCTCCTAGGGAATGCACTGGCTGGCAGAGAAGCCTGCCATGGCTTTGCTTTCAGCTTCTTGGTTATTGGGCATTTCTTACTGTAAGGTCTGCAGACTAAGAAACCAGGGTAGACATAATGGAGGAAGTAACTTAGTCTGTTAAAAGCCCACGAATCACCAAACTCTGTTTCTGCAAGAACTCCTAGAACAAGTCACCTTGCATGTCACTGCTGCAGCTTAGAGACCTGGGTCCACCTCCAGGGCCTGATACCTGTCATTTGCATACTACCAATCAAGGAAAAAGAACTACATCAGGATCTGAAGCTCTAAAATTCATCTGTTCATGTGCATGTTGCAGAGACCAGTCAGTATTTTGGTGGAAAACATCAGCCCAATCTCTACCTGAAGGACTACCATCAGCACCAGGATCCATTCAGGGAAAGAAACTGAATACTGTTAGGAAACCTGGTCCAGAAAAGCCAAAGCAAGTCCAAATTTAGGGAAGTAAATGTGTTTTCATTGCATGTGGTTTCATGCTTATAAATGAGGCCACAAAGTTAAACTTCACTTAGGAGTAATAAAAGTTGTTCCACCACACACACAAAAAGCATCCAAATAGAAGATGCCTTATCTGCAGACATAATCCTATCACAAGGTACCAATTATGTTTCTACTCTTGGGATGACTTCCATGGAGGAGCCTAGGCAAATTTCCTTTATGCCCAACTGTTAGGCAACTTTCAATGCTAGTAGGCTGTTGCCTCTCCCTTCTCCTGACAAGAACAACAATCAAGAGGATCCCAAGGATGCTAAGACCAAGGTTGATAAGCTTGCTAAGACCCTTAAGCATTCCAAGGATGCTAAGACCAAGGATCCCAAGGATCCTAATCCCAAAGATGCTAAGACCATTAGTCATTTCATTGGAAAAGACTTTTCTCTAAAACAAAACAGATGCTTGACAAACATAACCATGCTTAAAAATACTGATAATCATTCCATCAAAACCGATTCCTCTGTATTAATGAAGTCTTAAAATACCAAAGTCTGGAACATCCTACAGGCCAGTGGACAAATGTCTCATTGCTCTTTCAATATTAATGGAGGGAGTATCAGGATGAAAAATGCATATATCCCACCACTGTCACCAAGATCAACCATTCAGTCAGCACCTATCTAGAGAATGCTGCATTGTTGCCTAGCTCAACTGTGTGTTAGCCCTTTTACTCAACTACATTGCACCAAGCTTCATGTTTCCATGGCTCCCTGCTTTGTAGTCATCCACTTTAGATGTCCCTCCTGTGGATCAAATGGGCATGTGCCAAACTGAATTCATCATCTTACCCTCGAGGCCTGCTTCTTTGCCCTGTTTCTATGTTAGTCAAAGGTTCTGCCTATCTCCCAGTCATTTGCCTCTACTTCCATATTCAAGTTTACCTTATCTCCCACCTCTTTTTTCCCACTCCTCTCTCCCCAGGCACTCAGTGTCCCTGTCCTGGATTATTTCAAAAGCCTCCTAAATGGTACACCTTGTTCCAGTCTCTGTACCTCTCATTCATCATACATACAGTGGCCTGATTATTCCATCCAAGGCACTGCTTTGTCATGTCACATTTTGGTTCAAATTTGTTTGATGGCTTTCCATCCACTCCCAGAAAAATCAAGTCCACATTCCTTAACACAAGAGTCAACATCCCTCTGTTCCAACCTTTATCCAGTATATCCTCCCAACGTTACAGGTGACAGTTTCTTGCTACTGGGGTCTCCTTGCTCTTCCCTTTGACTTCCTCCTTGCTCCTCCCTAGCTTGACCCCCACAAATATCCCCAAATTCTTCTTCCTTCCTTATACACCATAAGTCTTACTCCCTGCTCACCCTATCTATATCCTAAGGCAGTGGTTTTCAAATTTTTTGACTAAAATTCACAGTAAAAAAAAAATTTTACATTGTGAGTACACACATGCACACACATAAATATTATATAAAATATATACCCAAAATTATATAATACATAATATATAATTATATATTTTTATTTAATATATATGCCAAAAATTTCATGAAATAATAGTTAGCTTCAGTTCTGTGTATTCTGATATTTTCTATTCTATGCTCTATTTCCTTTTTAAAAAATTACTGGTTACAATCCACTAATAATTGATTTTGTGATCTGTTAACTGGCTAAAATCCAGTTTGAAATACACTGGCTCACTGTCTATTTTTCCAGGGTTCAAATGATCCATCAAGGGGTTTTCCAGAGGGGTTCACTCCCAGTCTCATAAAAACATGAAAAGCATATCAGAAAACCTTGACATATTATCTCGACATAAGCAGTATAGGGTAAGAATAAAAATGGGTGGGCTATGGAAGAAAAATGGCTGGTTTTAGATCCAGCTCAGAAGTAAACTTCTCTGAGCTTTAGATTTTTTATATTTTAAGTATACTGATATAATGATAGCTAATTCATAGAAATATTGTGGGGCTCAAATTAAATAAAAGGAGGATCTTATATAAAATACATAGCACAGTTATTTTCCTACAAAGTAAGCACTTAACAAATGGTAGCCGTTATTATCAGTCTTAGTATTGGTATGATCACACACAAATGCAAGTGATATTCAAATTATCTACTCACTGGAAGCATCTGTGTCATCAGTCCCCTTTATTAGACTTTGCAATTGAGATGTGGCCCCTGTCTTCAGTCTGCATTTCTCTGGCAAGATTGTTACTCTATGCATGTTACCAAGGGAGGATGGAATAGTAAAGTGTGAGAAGATAGTCTTCCAATTTTATATTTATTTCCAAAACTATCACAATATTCCATTGTTTAGTAAGAACTTGAATTTGGTATCCAAGCAAATTTGGAACTGAAAACATGCAACCCATTGGAATATAAATAGAAAACATTTTAAATAACCTCCATATCCTTTTACTTGCTTTCCGTTGCTCCTCATCACCTCCCAGAATTATTAACACTGTAAAGAGACAACAGAATCAGATAAGTGATGTCAGTTTGGCTTACAGAAGCTGTGGGTCAGCTACTTTGTAGGCAAGAACCCAAAGGTTCATAGGCAGAGACTCTGGGTCTCCAGCATGGGTGATATGGGCCAGGGCAGGGCTGGGTGAGTAGACCTCCAATTCAAGACATGCCATCCTGACACAATTCTTTAGCGCTCTCTCATGTCTATCATTCTCTTTGAGAAACCTGGTGGGAGGCTTACACCCCGACATGCATATAACCCTGAAGCAAAAGTGGTTTGTTTTGCTTTCAGCTATAGAACCTATGATCTGATTACCCTATAAAAAAAGGAAATGTCAATAAAATGTTGGGATTTTTAAAAATCTTGTTTATTTGTCCTGATCCTAAAGCTTCTTAGAGAAGCCCCTGTTACCAACCTTCTCCTGATTATGGAGGTTCTCATTAGGTGAACCATCCATCTGAGACTACTTTTGCCAGACACTCCAGCTTAACCCCACTGCTACTTGGGACTTAACCTGGGATCACCCTAGAATGACTCACTGGGGATACTGATCTCTGCAGATCAGGCCAAGCTATACATCCCTTTTCCATTGGAATCCATGATCATTGATCTAAATTCAGAATACTATCCAAATCTGGGAAGGCTATGCTCTGGGGACAACCTGGAACTTCAGCTCTGTCACACTGATCTGTATGCCAGCAAGAGCTCCCCCAAATTGCTATCTCTTGATTTCGTAGCCCCGACACCTGTCACATTTCCTGACACATTGTACACTCTCAACAAATACTTGTTGGATTGAATTGACTTGACTTGTGGAAGCCAACATAAGGCAAACAGAGCAAGTTGGGACATTTCAATTCAATGCCTTAACTTTCCATCCTGAATATTTTTATTAAAATTTAAATCCAAAGCAGGCATGTACATCACCCTAAATTCTCTGATAACATTGCATCCTCCAAACCACCTAGTTTTCCCTGACTTTTATGAGCATAAATCAGAATCTGTGGTATTTGAATGGGATTTTTGAAGGATCTAATCTTATCTCTTGACCATATTAAACCTGCATTTATTCAAAGGGCCTCACTTTAAGGGCCATTCCAACCTTAGTCCAGCTTGTAGGAGGATGTAAGAATGAGCTTATGATTAAAACCCTTTTGGAAAGCATGAACAAATGATAACCAGTTGTGATACTTTTCCACATTTTTACAATATTTAAAAATATGTTCAGATATCCAAAACTGATCCCACAATTTGATTTATTCACAAGTCCCCTGAAGTGCTTAATAAGTACAATATGGTACAATGAAAATCATGCTTATTACTGCTATTGGGTTGGTAATTCTCCAAGATGAAATCATACTTTTCAGGTTATAAATATACATTTTATTGTTGATTTTATGCTGCATTTTGAAATACTGCTTCTCTGCTTTCATATTTTCAGGGCCTTACAAGGGCATCATAAATCAGCCCCAAACTGGAGGAATGCTAATTGATATCAGGTGATTTCAAAAATGAAGGCTAGGTTAAACTTGCTGTGTGTTTCATGAATTCTAATTCTTATGGAACTCTTTCAAAACCAAGATGTGCAAGAAATTATTCATCTTCCAAGATTAATTAAATAAATGAAGATTAATTAAATAAATGTGTGCACATTCACTATTTTAAATATCTAAAAGAGGACTTAAAGAAGGTGTGTATACAACCTAGCTCAAATGCCAAAAATGTAGAAGAGAGAACATACACAACGCATTGTCAGATGATTCAATGCTTTCTCGGTGAAACAAGGAACATTCTATTACTCATAATTTGATCTAAATAATGTTCTAACCCCCCTTCTGCATCTTTCTTTGATTTTCTGGTCTTGCAAGCTATGTTACATCTGTGTTGCACAGAATTCTAGGTGTAAACCAACAGGTGTTACCAAGAAGAGCAAGTAGCATTCCTTAAAGGTTGTTAGAACAATAACAATATTGTACTTCAGATTTTTCCTGGTGAGTGGGAAATGGCCTATAGGCCACCATAAACATTGGCACATTGTTTTTGATCTTCACTGGATAAGCCACTCAAGATAAAGATCAATGTTTGAGTATTGTATATTAATCTGTCTCACAAAATACTATACTATGGTAGCATTTCCCAGTATATGTTATTACATGTAAGAACACAAAAAAGTTACAACAGCTGGGGATTTTGCATGTGTGTGTGTGTGTGTGTGTGTGTGCACCATCAAGTTGTAAGCTCATGAATGTTACAGCTTAGGAAGAAGATAAATTTCAAAAGGGACTGAAATAAAAATATTCCACAAATGATCATCTAGCCTATATAATGCATATACAAAGGGAAAAACTGTAGAGTGAGGTGACATGCAAATTAGGGAATTTTGAGACACATGTATTAGAACATACTTGAGAAAAATTCTATGCTGAAATTATATAACATTGGCACTAAATATCTTAGAGATCAATCATTTCAACTCTCCAATTTTAAAAATGTAGAAACCGAGGCCCAAAAAATTAAAAGATTAGCTAAAGGTTACAAGCGAGTTAGTAGCAAAGCCAGGACAAGAAATGAGTTTTCTTGCCGGGTGCAGTGGCTCACTCCTGTAATCCCAGCACTTTGGGAGGCTGAGGCCAGAGGATTGGTTGGGGCCAGGAGTTGGAGACAAGTCTGGCCAACATGGGAAAACTCCGTCTCTACTAAAAATACAAAAATTAGCCCAGCATAGTGGTGGATGCCTGTAATCCCAGAGACTCAGGAGGCTGAGGCAGGAGAATCACTTGAACCTGAGAGGTGGAGGTTGCAGTGAGCTGAGATCGTGATACTGTACTCCAGCCTGGGTGACAGAGGAAAACTCCATGTAAAAAAAAGAAAAAGAAAAAGAAATGAGGTTTTCTGCTCCTAGAAAAAAAAAACTCTACCTCCCAATCCACATTTTGAGGCCGAGGGCAAGGACAATGAGGGGGCCCTCTGGAATCTGTCCCTTCCCGGAAAGGCCAAGAACAGACACAGGAAACTATTTCTTACCCTGGTCAGCTCACTTGTCACTTGAGACACTTCTCGATCACACTGACAAAAGTTCTGCTGAAGAGAACAGTGATGTTGTCTCTCTTTTTTGACCTTTAACTGAGAGAAACCAATTGGTTACTGAGAGAAAACAGTATCTTATAAAAGAGGTTATAAGTCATAGATTGTAAACATGTTTCTTGATAACTTATCTTTGATGACTCCCTTGTGGATTTACTCTGACACCATCAGAGTAACATGTAGCCAAGATGAGAACCCTACCCTCCTTCCTACCTCTTTTCTCCTATTGTCTATGTTATCATATAAGAGGAAGCAAGAACCTCATAAAAGTACATGCAATGGTATGGGCGTGGTGGCTCACACATGTAATCCTAGCACTTTGGGAGGCCAAGGCAGGTGGATCACCTGAGATCAGGAGCTCGAGACCAGCCTGGCCAACATGGCAAAACCCCATCTCTACTAAAAACACAAAAATTAGCTGGGTGTGATGGCAGGCACCTGTAATCCCAGCTACTCAGGAGGCTGAGACAAGAGAATTGCTTGAACTTGGGAGGCAGAGGTTGCAGTAAGCCAAGATCACGCCACGGCACTCCAGCCTAGGTGACAGAGTTAGACTCTACTTCAAACATAAAGTGCATGCAATGGCTGACTCAATCTTGCATATGCTGAGTCTAAATTGTCATGGGTGTGCGCCCATCCCTGCTTTTGCACAGGGCTAGGTCCTCATCTGGTATAGTGCTCACAGTGACTGTGATATGTAATGGATGATGTCTCCCAACACACTCCTTTTCTAGGCATGTTTACTTTGATCACTAAGAGAATAGAATAGAAGTCCAGTTCTGCCCTGTAAAAGCTAAAACAGCCTTACCTCCAACAAGGTAAAGAGTAGATTCCCACATCTGCTGCTTCTTTGGGTAGAAGGCTTCAGCTCTCAATATCCAGAGGAAAGGACAAGGGAAGCAAATAATTAAATACTCGCTGTGAACCAGGCCTTGAGATGTTTCTCACTAATGCTCGCCTCAACCTTGACAGGAAGAAGGTATTGTCCTTATGTTATAAATTAGAGAAATGAGGGTTTGACAAGCTAAAGAACTTGCCCAGTCACCCAGATCCATCAGACTCTGAAGCCCATTTTCTTAGTGCAATTTTATCTTATACTTAAGGAAATTAAGATCCAAAGAGATGAGGTAATGTCTAGGGTCACAGGCCAAGTAGTGGCAGAGATGAGACTAAAATCATTGACTCTTGCTCACTGCTTTTTCTACAGCTTTTAGAGAATTCTACAACGTGCAAACTTAGAATTCATGATAAAACAAAACTAAACAAATCAGTAGAGGACTGTTAGAAACCTCCAAGCAGCAAGAATAAACAAACTATACACATTTACCAGCATGTAAGGCAAGCTAAGATAGCTCTGTGTACATGTGTGTGCGCATGCACGCATGTGTGTTTTCATGTATTTGGATATACCATCTACATTACATGTCTATGTCAGTTATATGTGTGGCCAGGGAAAAATTTAAACATTAATGAATTGTGCTTCTATTTGCATTTCCATTACCAAAAGTTCATTGTTTGGCAGAGGAAAGGATTAACTTTTTTTCTTAAGAAAATGTCTCTCTGCACGACATTAGTAAATAAGAGGGCACACCGTAGATGACATTTTGGAATGAACTTAAGCTGATGAATCCATTCTTATGGAAAGCAAACCACTTCTGTTGTCAAAAAACAAATCACTAAGTGAATTATATGCCATCCCTAAAGATTTAGCATCTTAGGCACATTCCTGGATATTTCAATTTCAAGACAATTTCCTTGGGGTCAAATGGATACATCCCCTTTGCAGTTATTTTTTACTCCATTCTATCATATGCATTTATTAGTTTTACGTTGAAATATGCCACCACCTTTGCCACACATTAAGTGAGAAGGCAGAAGCCCCAGAAAAGAATCTACATTCTCAATGCATTGGTCAGTATAGAACAGCTCAATGGCTTTACCCATTTCTTACTCATGTCACAGTTTCTGCTCCATCGAGTCATTCAGGAATTTAAGATTTTTCCAATCAGTGGCTAAACCAGCTTCTATGAATTTGGAATTCCCTACTGGATCTTCAGGATCAAGATGGCAGACAATGGAAGAGTACTAGAGCATGGAGATTCACTGGGAATGTTTCAGAGGCCAGGGATGGGAAGTTTGCTCGTATACCATTGGCCACCACCTAGTTACATAGACCTCTTGTTCCAGAGAAACTGGGAAATGTAAGTTTTTTATCTGCTAAAAAAGTAAGAAAACATGGACTTTGTTGTGCACACAGCAGCCTTAAATAATTAAATCTTAATTATGGATGACATATATAAAAATTCATAGTCTATTTAGGAAAGATAGACAATAAAGCAGAATAAAATAGCTTAAGCTCCATATTATTTCTTCCAGTTCTGAATTTTAATTTAGATGTTTTCATAAAAGCTGCATCAAGTCATTTGTGGGAAGAGATGGAGTGCATGTGTGTGCATGTATACAAAAGCATGGTATAAAAAAAATCAGACAAAATCTAAACCTATATCTTTATGGCCACCATAATTCTTACAATACCAAATATTTTCCTTCCCTCCCTTGGTTTTCTGTCTAGACTACATTTTCTCTTTTGGTGTAAATCTTCCTATTCCAAGCACATTCTACCTATAACCTTTTTGCTAAAGATGGCATTGACTTTATTCCCACCTATTCCGTTTCATTAGAGAAGCTGCCCCACCCACAGGCCCTAGAGGCACTCTTATGAACCAAGAGAACACTCCCCATATCGGATATATCTGAATTGGCCAAAGATGGATGCCTGATCCCTGCTGGGCCAGCCAGAGTCATTGTTCTGGAATTTGTAGTTGAGAATGAAGTCTATTGTTACTGGGCTATAGTCACTATAGGGTTTAGGGTTGGGCACTAACAGTCAAGCTATATACCTGCCACCTAAATCAAGTGCAATTCAAAGTTATGGGCAAGAGGTAACTAAAAGCCTTGCTGAGGAAGCTGCTGCAAAGAAGGAGATGAACCAGACATGCAGAAAAGTAGATATAAGAGGACAAGCATCCCGTAAAGAGGACAACAAAGAGAGGATCTGCCTGAGACAATGAAGCCTAGCTGTACCCCCTACCTTTGAGTTCCAAGAGCATCCTTTCCATCCTTACAATCAATCCTGCTTTTCTCATGCTAATTCAATGAGTTCATCTTTTTATGATTAAATTACTCCTGTCTGAGATATATTTTAGTTCACTTCTTCAACTCTGTGCTGCCTTCTCCCATTTACCTAACTAAAGCAAACTATCCCAAGAAACAGTTTCTCATAGCTTCACGCTTAATAAATGCAGTTCTCAGGGAACCATGCAGACAATGTAGCAGATTGATGAAATGGAGGTAGACAGGCAGGATGAGGAATTGGTCCAAAGAACTCATTCAAACAAAAGGGAAGCAGAGAAATGAGGGGTGGGAAAGGGTTGGAATAATATCAGCATTCCAGCTGCTTCTATATTCTATCCATGCCTTCTTCTTATTTCTTCAACATGCTAAATTATTCCTATCATTGAGGTCTTTAGATTTTCTGCTTCCTCTGCATGCAACACACTTCCCCACAAATCTGTGTCTCAGTTTTCTTCATTGAAGTGTCTGCTCAAAAATTATTTCTCAAAGAGGACTTACTTGGTCACCTCATCTAATGCTGTTGGGGTCCATCCTTCTCTCTGTTTATCACATTGTCCTGGCACTCATTATCTGAACTTATTTTGTTTCTTCATATGCTTCTTATATTCTCAGCAGAAGGGAACCTCCAATGCACACAATAAGCTTCCCTGGCTTGTCACTACTGTGTTCCCAACTACTATTAGAGAACCAGGTGTGGATACCCTAAAAAGCGTTTTTGCTGGATGAATCAATAAAATACTTCAAGTCCAGGGTCTAGATTCAGTCCAGCGTCCAACCACTGTGATGTGGACACAGAGACAAACACACACAGAGTTTTTCCTGAGTGACATAAGGACAGACAGCTTATATTTCTTATAAACAGAGTGTCCATGATGCAAAATACAACAAAGATTAATTGAAAACCAAAGAAGAGATGGTGACACAACTTACAGTGCAAATACTGGCTGTCAGAAGTAACTCAAGGAAAGGACATGCTCTCCTCACACCTTACACAGCTGCATGTTGTTAGTAAACCCAGAGGTATGCCAACAAAATGAAGCCAGACTGAGCTAGGACATTTGGGAAGATGAAACGTTAATAAAATGTCACTCTTGGCCTATAAAAGGGGAATCCATAGCCAACAGCTTCCTTGACTGTTGACAAAACAACATGGCTTTGAAAGTAGTCTCTCTCCAAAACCATCCCTTCCTACTCCCATCTTTACGTTTCTCCAAACTTTTGTTCCTCCAAGGATGAGAAAAATATGTCATCAAAGGGTGGAGATGGCCATTATGGGATTTACTGAGAAGGAAAATTTTGGAGGAACAAAACTCCTGGAAGACCAGAGCTGAAGTTACTCATGCTCCTATCCCTTGTGCCTCATGCAAAGCCTGGCACGGAGCAGACAATCCATGTTTATTGAATCTATAAATGACTAATAATAAGCATGTAATCCTAGAGCTTGAGAGCTGGGAGGGACCTTCAAAATAATCTCAATTTACAGTAGATGGAACTGAGGCTCAAATGAAATAAACAACTGTTCCAAGGTTGCACTGACTCCCAGATCAAGATTCAACATGTTCCTCTTTTTTACACCCATTCCTTACATTTGTGTTGTGCTTTCTAGTTTACGAACACTTTCTCACATGTGTTTGCCTTGGATTCCCACAGCCTGCTCTGAGGCAACAGGGGCAGGGTTGTATTATCCTTATTTTGCCCTGTGAAGAAAGAGACCCAAAGAGGTTAAGACATTTGCCCATATTTATACAATTTATTGTTTCATGTAGTGATAGGTACCAGGACTAGACCCAGAGTTTCTGACTTCTGGTCCAAGGCTCTTTACAATCCACTGAAATTCATGGAAAAGGAAAGCTTTGCGCCAGGTATGGAGGGTGGCTAGCCTATTTGTTTGCTAGGGTTCCCATAACAAAGTGACACAAACCATGGTAACCCAGTACCACAAACATGGTGACAAAGCACCACAACTATTTTGTTGGCCTGAACAACAGAAGGTTGTTGTCTCACAGTTCTGGGGGCTGGAATTAAAAAATCAAGGTGTTGGCCAGGTTGTTTCCTTCTGAGGGCTGTGAAGGAAGGATCTGCTCACTTTCTCTCTCTCCTTGGTTTGTTGATGGCCAATTTCTCCCTGTGCCTTTTCATTTTGTCTTCTGTCTATACTTGTCTGTCTTTCAGTCCAAATTTCCCCTTTTTATTAGGACACCAGTCATATTTGATTAAGAGCCCTCCCTACTCCTACTGGCCATCAGCAAAGGAGATTGTGCTATGTATATAGGCAAGTATTGACAATTTTAACAAATTGCACCTGCAATGACTCTATTTATAAATAGGTCATATTCTGAAGTACGGGGGGTTAGGACTTCAACATACGAAGGGTGGGAGTTGGGGGCAGGATGAACACAATTCAACCTATGACAGCTAGAAAGTGGTATGGAAGTAGAGAGACAGTTCTTAGGTGAATTGATTGATGACTAACTTGAATCAGCAAAGATATGGGCAGAAGTGAAACTGGCATGGCAGGGCCAAGACTCACTGTAGGAAGCAGAGAGAAAGGAAGAGTAAGGAGGTTGAGTGGACCAGGCATGGGATGAATTACCCTCCGGGAATCTTTCCCCACGAAAGGTGTGGCAAGCACCTAAGGAGACAGAATGTGCTCACAGGCTTTCTGATAATGATTTGGTTCCCCCACCCTGTTACTATAAATTGCAAAAGTAATCACTTAAAATCAAGCGTAAGTTTTTTTCTGTTTAAAAAATACTCAGGGATAGCCATAAATACCACCTAGAATCGATCAAATAAGAGCATCTTCATCAAAGAAGAAGGAGAGAAGGGAAGCTATGACAGTAAGTGAAGGAAACACTCTTGTGTGCCATATCACATCCTCCTGGGCCACTTCTGATTTCAATCCCCACAGAGCTGAACCCATGATAAGTGTCCCACTCAAGTGCATGTAGATCCATCTCTCTGTCTTTCTGCCTCAAAGCCTTCTCTCAACATGGGCCACTAGAGCCAGTGGATAAATGCCCCAGCCTCTGTCCTTGGAATGGACCGTTCTGGGAGGCATTCTGTACACCTCAAAGGGGTTCCAGCAAAATCCATCCTGGCCATTTCCTACAGCAGAGACCCTGATAGTCCACTGTAATGTTGTCTCTTCCTCCTCTCCTCTCATTGTCACCTCTTCCTCACTCTTGCTTCTCAAGGTCACCTCTAAAATATACTTTCTATACCCACGTCTTTGACTCAGCCTCTGCTTCTGAGAAAAACTAAGCTAAAACAGTCAAGAATGAAACTGGGGTCAGCTATAGGAATCTCAGCACTTAAAAGTTACCTACTGCAATGACATGCTTGCTCTCAAGGGGTTGAATTCAGTAACTGGTTCAGGCGTCTGCCCTGTGCAAGGCACTTGTAGGTGCTAGGAATGGAAAGTAGAGAAAGATATAGCCTCTGCCCTCAGGAAGTTTAAAATCTGTTGGAAAGGATTTATGCTTTGGAATATTCTCTAACTCTTGCTGAACACAAAGATCCATTTTCATTTGATATTTTTGATCCCTGAGACCTTTAATAATTGCCAAAAAATCCACCACTTCTCTCACTTCAGAACATCCCACTCAGTTTATGAACCAGGTTCCCATGGCTCCAATTTACATGTGATTCACATAACATCTGTTTAATTTTAAAGTTTATATGGCAGCTTTTCGAAATCCCAGGGACTTGTTCAACTTTCTTTCCCTTCCCTCAAACACCAAGAGGATGAAGAAAATTAATTTCCTGTATAAAAATGTGAGATGACAGAAGGTCTAAGGTTAAACCTATTTACAAAGAAAATCGTTGCCAATGTTTGGAAAAGTCTGTTTTTCTTTGAAACATCTACCTGGCTTCTAGTGTCTCATGGCATTTTATTATAAGGGAGTTTCAACCTATAATCAGCAATGGGGAGGAAAAGAGTTCATACTTGTTTTTCCCCAATGTGCAGTGAAATGTTGGCTAATAGGTCAGTCAATTTGTTTCACTAAATGGCCACTCTGGGAAGTTTCTCTTTCTCCTTTCCTCTGGGGCTGTCTGAGAATAGCATACCCCAGAATCCCAGCTTGGCTCCAGCAGCCCCTGCCCTTCTGAGGTTTTTGTCTTTTAGTGCTAATGGCAGGAACAGGTTTGGGACATCACTTCTGGTCTAGCCTGGCACAAGCCAAGCTTGGCTCGCCAGAGTGCACACATCCAGACAAAACTCCTCTTGTGGAGGGAAGAGAGAAGGGTTGAGTTCTCTCTACAGTCAGACAACAACTGAAATCACTTTTCTTCCTCCAAGTTTCCATGTTGATGGCAGCTCTGTTCTTTCTCATTCCTGTCCAAATAGACCCTTCCCATTTGGATCTTGCTCTGAGTTTAGTGGGACCCTCTCAGCGCATGCAAACATTCTCCTGCTCCAGCACTGTCATGGGTTTTGGAAACATCATGGGCCCTCTAAAACCAGTTTATAACCCAGGTATCCATGGCTCCAATTTACATGTCTACTTGCTCAACCACACAGGATGATTCTGCTGCTCTCCCTCACATAGGGCTGAGGCCTGTCTGTATGCACCTACTACCTGGTCATTTCCACTGTGGGGTCTGGTCATCTGTTGGAGAAGTGAGCCACAGGTCTCCTTGTCACTCAATTCTCCAAATCTGTCATGGATTGTGCTATGTGCTGACTTGTGTCCCCCAAATATCCATATATTGAAGTCCTAACTCACAATGCCTCAGAATGTGACCTTATTTGGAAATCAGGTTGCTGCTGAAGTAAGTAGTAAAGATAGGTCATTAGAGTGAGCTCTAATTCAATATGACTGATGTTCTTATAAAAGGGGTGGGGATTTGGACACTGAGAAACATAGACATGGAGAATGCTACGTGAAGATGATATCTACAAGCCAAGACCAAAGATTGCCAACAAGCCACCAGGAGCCAGGCATGAGGCATGGAACAGATTTTCTCTCACACCCCTCAGAAAAACCCAACTCTGTAAGTCTTGAACTTACAGATTCCAGAACTGTGAGATAATACATTGCTGTCATTTAAGCCACCCTTAAGTGACAACGTTTGTGGAACTTTGTTACTGCAGCCCTATCAAATACTAGAATCTATCAAAAATAGATTCTAGTATTGATATGATAATATTCCTCCCCTAAGACAAGCAATACCTCCAGCCTACCTGAATAAATTGGAAAGAGGTCAGACGGACAAAATGAATTAGAGAAAATATTTTTAAAATGTTAACCTGCTACCATTTCACAGAATGTAAGGAAGATCTGCACACACACACAAAAAATATTGGAATCAGTCAGGAGAAGGTTAGCACTTAAAATTGCTATCAACATTCTCCAATCTTGACAAAATGACTCTTGTGTATCTTATCATACCCAAGATAAAATTATTATTAAAAATTATTAATTTGGGGCTTACCTGGTGGAGACAGTGGAAAAGACATGGGCCTATTGAGTCCCAATGTTAGTTCCGACATTTACTAACTGGATGAGACCTTGGGAAACTCACAAAATCCCTGTCAATACTTTTCGTCATTTGTAAAATGAGAATAGTAACAGCTTCTTGCAGAGTTATTCAGAGAAATTATAAAACAGTTTGTATGAATGGTTTACTTCTCAAAACCCATTTGCTCTCTTTATTTTTTCATACCCCTTGCATTGGTGTGCAATCACCTGGTAGTGGAGAAGGAGAGGAGAAGGGGTTGGCAGGGTCTAGAAAATGGTAGCCCTTTAATGAATTTATTTGTATCATATATTAAAGTTTTTATTCCTTAGTAAGAATTTAAAAATCACAAAATAGTGTGGCAATAGTTGGGTAATGGAATTTATGGAGTGCTGAAAATACTAGAATATAAAGATGACTTCTAGTTTATCTTCACATACTAAACTTTTCTAAACCAGCTGGTTTCTTACAGAAAGTATTTATATATACATATATATATATATATATATATATATATATATATATGTATATATAAAATGTAAGACAGCCACTTTGGGAGGCCGAGGTGGGCGGATCACTTGAGGCCAAGAGTTCGAGACCAGCCTGCCCAACATGGTAAAACCCCATCTCTACTGAAAATACAAAAATTAGCCAGGTGTAGTGGCACACACCTGTAGTCACAGCTACTCAGGAGGCTGAGGCACGAGAACCACTTGAGCCCAGGAGGCAGAGTTGCAGTGAGCTGAGATCGCGCCACTGCACTCCAGGCTGGGCGACAGAGTGAGACTCCATCTCATATAAATAAATAAATAAATATTTTTCAAAAGACAGCGTAAGCTTGTACCAAGCATAAGCATTGTAACAAAAGTGCAAATTTTCAGCAAATTTTCCCCAAAAGGTGTTTTAACTAAAATTATTATTAGCACATATTTTCTCCCTACAAAAATAGCATGTCAGACATTATTAATTGGATGTATTAACAACTTTGTACATAAGAGCCACCTCTTAGGTTAACAGTTTAAACAGTGTTTGAGGCAAACAGCAGCAAAAGCGGTAGCAAATGCACCAAACTGATAAAAGGACCCAGGCATTTCCCTCACTCATATTCAGACCATTGTGTCTCACCACTTACATAGCGTTCAAGTGAGATTTCTCACAGTGCTACCTTGGTAGGCCTTTAATCTAAATGAGAAACTGGTTGTGCCTCCACCATCTGATGTCATATGTACTATTTATAAGAACAGGAACCTTCTCAAAGCCTCTTGCTTTCTTGAAACTGAACAACTGATTCAAATCAATGGTCAGCATCATAAAGTTCCTCTTTACATTGATAAAATGGAAAAAGCAGTTTATTTAATAAAATAAAAATCTATGAAATAAAATGCATAGGGTCAAAGTCACTGAAATATTATTTCCACTAGGAAAACAAGATCACCTCTTTTATTCTTAAAATATATTTCTGAATTTTCTTTATCCATGAAAGCAAAGAGGAAAAAAAATGCCCGGAAAAATAAATAGAGTGCTACTTTTGAAACTACAGCAATGAATTCTTGACATTCAAGGTGATCTCAAAACCAATCTAGTTGCTACCTTAACATGACCAAAGCAGCTGTTCTCTCTTCAGTTAAAATGGATATTCACAGAATATCTCCTGGGAGGCTCCTAGAATTATTTGTTTGGCCCAAGAATCCAACTTTGGCAGTTCAACCAGTGTATACACATGTGTGTGTGCATGCAAATGTGGATGTGTAGCCGCATGTGTACTCTTATAGGCTGAAATATGTGTATGTATGCATGTGTGTGTACACATACATGCACGGGATCAAAATAATCAAGTCTTTCTGCAACTTATTTTTGCACTTAAAATATACATGCGTACCTTTCCATACCACCATACATAGATTATTCCCAGATTATCTAATTTATTATTTGTAACAACTGTATAGTATTCCATTGTGGAGATGTATTTTAATTTATTCAACCAGTACCATTATAACAAATGTTTAGTTTGTTTTCTTTTTTTTTTTTTTGCTATTACAAAGTTGCATATATATTTGAAACTTGTGCACATTTATCCAATACATGCAGTAGAATTGCTGGTTCAAAGGGAAGTACATTTTAGCTTTTGATAGATATAGTCAAACTGCCCCTCTTAAAAGGTTCTACCAATTTATATCCCATCAGCAGTACATAAGAAGTCTTACAGGGGAGGGGTGGGGGTAATATTTTCTTAATAAGATGCCCAAGGCCCCATGCCCTTAGAAAGTCTGATGCAGTATATCTGCAGGTGGGAACTTTAAGTATCTGTATTTTTCTAAAGTGCTGAAGGGATTTAAAATGATCAGTCAGAATTTGAAACCTCTGCAGTATACCATCTACGGTTGCAGGAGGTACCCATTAGCTACATACCAGTTAGTCATCTCACTGAGAATTACTCACACGTGTGGCTCTGACCTGTGTAGGTGAAAGTAGCATTTGAAAATCAGATAGAATTAGTGCCTGAGATACAACCCCTGTCCACTGACCCTATTTCTCCACATATAGCTATAAAATTTCCTGGTTTGTATTGCTGGCATTGGTTTTAAAGCTAATAAAAAATGTCTTGGTTTGCTCTAACATTTTATTTCGGGGTGGGTAGGAGATAACTTATTTTTGCTGCTCTATTGGAAGTTCAGAGTGTAAGTTAAAGAATACTTAGTGCTTTGAAAAAGTTTCGTGAGCTTAGATGAGGCATTTGACCAATGTACCAGTCCCACTGTGGCAGGAAATTAAATGTTGGACTGGACCCTTTAACTTGATGGAGAAGACATCTGCCCTCAAGTCTTCTCAGCTAACCCTGGAAAGATGCATCTAAGCTGCCTCTCTGTGTCCACCTAGCAAAATAGTAAAGAACATCCTTCAGCTCAAAGACCTGAAAGATCCTCCATAAACCTTGTCAAAAGCCTAACCCAGCAGTTCTCAATCTGGATGCACATTAGAACCACTAAGGGAACTTTAAAAATTATTGATGCTTAGGTTCCACCCTTAAAAACTCAGGCATTGGTATGTTCTCATCTAAATGACTGTATAGGAGTTCGTGTGCACCAAGGTCAAGAACACTGTTGTAACCTATCATTCACAGAACAAACCTGGCATGTCTCCAGCCTCTTCTTTGTAATACACTGGTCTTAAGTTACCCATGAGAGAAGAGGTTGGGAATAGAAAGAAAAGAAGTTCAATGAAACTTAAAAAGATTTCCTGGTCAACCATTCCTCTTTTCTCCCCTCAGTCCCTAGCTTCACATTCCATCTTTGTGTTTCCCAATGCTATGCTCAAAAAGAGAGTTTTTGGGGGAAATGGCATTTAGGTAGAAGAGGTGGGAAACTCAAAGTGCCCCCAGGGGCTAGGAAAGCAATACAGATGAGGAAGGCAGTCTTATAGGACTGTGGCACACCACAGCCCCACTAGCTAGTCCTGGCCAAACACTTACATGCAATTATTCAACCCCACTGACCCCGGACAAGTTAATTTTTCTAAAGATGCCATAAATACAATTTTATTTGAAACCTCACATTTTGTAAAGGTTGAAAACTAACAAGAAAGAAAGAAAGAAGGAAGGAAGGAAGGAAGGAAGGAAGGAAGGAAGGAAGGAAGGAAGGAAGGAAGGAAGGAAGGAAGGAAGGAAGGAAGGAAGAAAGAAAGAAAGAAAGAAAGAAAGAAAGAAAGAAAGAAAGAAAGAAAGAAAGAAAGAAAGAAAGAGAAAGAAAGAGAGAGAAAGAAGGAAGGAAGGAAGAAGGAAGGAAGGAAGGAAAGAAGGAGAAGGGGAAGGGGAAGGGAGAAAGAAAAAAAGAAAAGAAAGCTAAACAAAACACATCTGTGGGTCAAATGAGGCCCAAACTCTACCAGGTTATGACTCGTGACTTCAAGGAACCATCTACTTTTCATGGTTTGAATCTGGGAACATTGATCTTAAAAGCAAAAACAGTAAAATACAGCTGGACCCCAAACAGTGACAGGTTTGGTGAGCTTATTAAAGTACAGACCTGAGTATCTTAACCAGACGATGTTCACAAAACCACGGATGAATGGTGCAGGGCTCATGTTTAAGAGTTAGCCCAGATGGACTGGGTGGAGCTGGTTAAAGACCCATCTTTCCTGGAAATCATTTCCCTTTCATTTCCCCCCATAAAAGTCCAGGTGTGCCTTCTACTCTGTTACATGTCAAAGAGGAGACTCTTCCCAAATGACCTTCATTCCTTTGGTTACCATCTGTGCCCCCAAATCCTGCTTCCAACAGGCATGCTGTTGTCAACACCATCAAGACAGAAGCATTTTTCAAAATAAATGCAGAATGTTGTGCTGATTCCCCCTCCATGAATTTAGATTGATGAGATTTTGTTCTCCAGAGAGTACACAGTGAAGACAGACCAGTGCTGACGAACCTAAAGGGTACAGGACAAATGGATCATGGCATCAATTAATAAAGAAAAGGAAAAGTAGTAGATAAAACTAAGTAAATATCTCTATCAGATATATCGTTTGCAAATATTCTCTCCCATTCTGTAGATTGTCTCTTGTCAATTATAAAAACTAATTAAATAAATAACTCATGGATCAAAGAAATAAAAATTTAAAAAAAACTTAAAGGACTGGGATACATATATACTAGAGAGGGTTTTAGGAAGACATTGTGTGGCCAGAAAGGGACAAAAGAAACTTCATGCTTCTACTTCCCTTCCTTCATCTGTGAACAGGAGATAATGTCCCATTTCAGAGCCCTGTATTTTCTGTTTTCCATGGTTGTTTTGAATATCATATCATAAAAAATGTACATGAAATTAGCTTGAAAACTGGGAATTACTGACAAATGTAAGGGATGAAAAGGGCCTAGCTGGGTAATAAACTGAGATTGTGGGAGATGTGATCAAGAGATTCCTTTTCCCAGAAAAAGTAACCATGTAAGCCCTGGTCACAGGACCAACTGGAGAGTGTGCAATGGAAAAGGGCCAAGGAGGACAGAGCAGGACAGGGGGGCTGAGCCTGAGTCCTACATCCCCGCCTGCCACTGGCCCCAGAGTTGGCAGCAGATCTTGACCAGCTGCCAGGCTGGAAACACAAAATAATCACAAAGGCTCTTGTTTCTTACATTTCTCCAGCCTCCAAGAACACAGCCATCTCATCTCCTGTAGCCACCCCAAGACCCAAGAACTGTGGCACCATCAGTCTGATTTTCTTTTTTTTTTTTTTTTTTTTTATTTCACTGTACCATTTATTTAAGAGGGTCCATTTGAATTGAGTTTCAAATAATATATATCAACACCTTTACAAAAATGTTAATTAGGAACCCTTCTTTCTCTCTCCTCATTTTTTCTTCTGGTTAAGGAACTCAGTGTAACCCCAGCTCCCCTACTCCTTACTCACTTCCATCATTGGGAGGTGGAGTGACTGACCAATGATAAGCTTGGGAAGAAGAACTACGCATTCCGCCTCAGTTCTGCCATTCTTTTAGAAGCAAGCCTACCCACATAAACCATGCATTTTCCATTGCTCCCCCGTGCCATACATTGTCCTTCTGGACCCAATTTTGTCAGTAACCTGTTGCTACAGCCTGAACTGGGATTTTTTTTTTTTTTTTTTTTTTTTAGAATTTGCTCTTTTTTTTTCTTTTATTATTATTATTATTATTATTATTATTATTATTATACTTTAGGTTTTATGGTACATGTGCACAATGTGCAGGTAAGTTACATATGTATACATGTGCCATGCTGGTGCGCTGCACCCACCAACTCGTCATCTAGCATTAGGTATATCTCCCAATGCTATCCCTCCCCCCTCCCCCCACCCCACAACAGTCCCCGAAGTGTGATGTTCCCCTTCCTGTGTCCATGTGTTCTCATTGTTCAATTCCCACCTATGAGTGAGAATATGCGGTGTTTGGTTTTTTGTTCTTGCGATAGTTTACTGAGAATGATGATTTCCAATTTCATCCATGTCCCTACAAAGGACATGAACTCATCATTTTTTATGGCTGCATAGTATTCCATGGTGTATATGTGCCACATTTTCTTAATCCAGTCTATCATTGTTGGACATTTGGGTTGGTTCCAAGTCTTTGCTATTGTGAATAATGCCGCAATAAACATACGTGTGCATGTGTCTTTATAGCAGCATGATTTATAGTCCTTTGGGTATATACCCAGTAATGGGATGGCTGGGTCGAATGGAATTTCTAGTTCTAGATCCCTGAGGAATCGCCACACTGACTTCCACAAGGGTTGAACTAGTTTACAGTCCCACCAACAGTGTAAAAGTGTTCCTATTTCTCCACATCCTCTCCAGCACCTGTTGTTTCCTGACTTTTTAATGATTGCCATTCTAACTGGTGTGAGATGGTATCTCATTGTGGTTTTGATTTGCATTTCTCTGATGGCCAGTGATGGTGAGCATTTTTTCATGTGTTTTTTGGCTGCATAAATGTATTCTTTTGAGAAGTGTCTGTTCATGTCCTTCACCCACTTTTTGATGGGGTTGTTTGTTTTTTTCTTGTAAATTTGTTGGAGTTCATTGTAGATTCTGGATATTAGCCCTTTGTCAGATGAGTAGGTTGCAAAAATTTTCTCCCATTTTGTAGGTTGCCTGTTCACTCTGATGGTAGTTTCCTTTGCTGTGCAGAAGCTCTTTAGTTTAATTAGATCCCATTTGTCAATTTTGGCTTTTGTTGCCATTGCTTTTGGTGTTTTAGACATGAAGTCCTTGCCCATGCCTATGTCCTGAATGGTAATGCCTAGGTTTTCTTCTAGGGTTTTTATGGTTTTAGGTCTAACATTTAAGTCTTTAATCCATCTTGAATTGATTTTTGTATAAGGTGTAAGGAAGGGATCCAGTTTCAGCTTTCTACATATGGCTAGCCAGTTTTCCCAGCACCATTTATTAAATAGGGAATCCTTTCCCCATTTCTTGTTTTTGTCAGGTTTGTCAAAGATCAGATAGTTGTAGATATGTGGCATTATTTCTGACGGCTCTGTTCTGTTCCATTCATCTATATCTCTGTTTTGGTACCAGTACCATGCTGTTTTGGTTACTGTAGCCTTGTAGTAGAGTTTGAAGTCAGGTAGTGTGATGCCTCCAGCTTTGTTCTTTTGGCTTAGGATTGACTTGGCGATGCGGGCTCTTTTTTGGTTCCAGCCTGTTGTTTTGTACTGCGATATCATTCTTGAAATGTTATGATAGCTCAGATAGATGGAGTGTCTGTCTGCGACAATAATATTTGCATAGCATCTGGAGATGTCTTCTGATACAGAGAAAACCCTTTTTTGCCTTTGCATGTGGCAACATTTTGTTTGGATTTAAGTGTTTCTTCATTTTAGGGAAGGTTTTGTTTTTCTATTATATCTTTGTTGTTTCTACATTCATTCTGTTCTCTTATTCAAGAATGCATATTAATCTCTGGACCATGCATCTTGGTATGTGTTAATATAACAATATTTCATATTGTTCTGGCTGCCCCCCAGACCCAAGCCATGGCTGAACTCAGTGTCCTTAGTTCTATTGTTCCCATATCAGGGCCAGCTCATTCATACTGCCTGCTGTCTGCTGGGTTTGGTTCACACATTCTGGGGTCTACCAGTGCTGCTGCTTTTCACCATCTCCTGTAGCCACCCCAAGACCCAAGAACTGTGGCACCATCAGTCTGATTTTCTTCATTGCACTCTCTGCATGGTTATTATGGGATGGATTCTATACAATTATTGAGTGTGCACCTACCCCATGCCTATTACAGCCTTGTACTAGGCACTGTGAAGGGTTCAAAATTATTCTTTTCCCTCAAATGGTCAGAAAGGCTAACTTTATCTTTGGTAGAGTAGAGATCTACTCACAGAGAAAAGAAAATAGACCCAGGAGGATGGAAAAAAGGAATCTGGGTCCAAGAAAAACCAAGGACATCCCCCCTTTTAAGCCATAATGGCTATAAAAGGAGTTTTGAGGGAGGAGAAGAGATGCTATAATGCTGTGAGGAGGAGGAGGCATTTTTGGGTCCTGCAATGTCAGCCATCTTTGGTATTTGCAGAAAGATTATAGTAATGACTTAATAGATGTTCAATTAATTTTAGAGTTTGAACCTAGTTGTTTTCTGAATATGACACTGCTCAGACTAGTCAGGAGGAGAATCAATCTATTGTGTGATGCAAGCAGAGGAGTTAAATCAAAACACAGAAATATGCTAATTTGTTAAAGTGATGAAACATAGTCTGCCAGTAGGGAGAGACCAGTGTGGTCAGAGCAATAGGGTGAAGCATCAGAGAGAGAACCAAGAAGGGCTGAGACAGTGGAAAGGATCTCATTACGCTGGTGAAAGTGCAGGTGGGGTTTGCTGAGATGTGGAAAAGGAACATAAACAGGTACATTCCCCCCTTCTAAGCCATAAAAGCTATGAAAGCCCAGGGCTTTTCAAAATGCAAAGTGCTTTTGTAGTGATTATTATTTTAAGCCTCACAAAACCACATATCCATATGTCATTCCTCCATTTTATAGATTTGAAAACTGGGTGTTACTACCAAGGCTTGCTCAGTGGTCAGAGCCAGTAAGCGGGAGAATCAGGTCTGTAACTCATAGCCAGGGGTCTTTCCACCACACCTAGTCCTAAAGGAGGAACTGGTATCTCCTGAGGCCCTCATGTTCTTTAGAGCTGAGCTCTGTGACTGCCAAAGCTTGTCCCCGAGGGAGGTGAGTCAGCAAGCAAAGTTAGAGGGAAGGAAGGACTCAGAGCAGGAACAAGAGGTATGGGTGAGTTGGAGGGGAGGCCAGCCAATGGGAGGCCTCAAGAACAGAATGAGGAGAACTTGGCCGACATCCTGCAAGCGACAGGCTGAGCACAAACTATGATCCCCAAACAAACTAAACCTACGCGTTATGTGGTTCATCGGGTCTTAATGGATAGACATGCTCTCAGACAGGAGCCCTCCTCTCCCCTCGCTTTTCTGAGAAAAATAATGAAAACACTCACTCAAGAGAACACCAACCTGCGGTAACTAAACCCTTTTGGAAGAAAGCAATCCATCCATGCAGAGAGAGGTAGAAAGAAACATGTGCAGAGGCGATTTTGCTATTGCTGGTGAGAGAGACGTCAACATACCATCAGCTTAAATACCAAGTTGAGAAGTCTAAGGAAATTTGAGGAGTCAAATTGTGCACCGTCTCAGAATACAAGGTCCCAGGGGAAACAAAAGTATTCACATTCAGCACCTAAAATTAACTCTCTTTCTCCTCCTTCCATTCATAGGCCTTATCAGGTGCGAAATCAGACACCGTCTCTGGCCTATTGTGAAAGGCATTTGTGTGTGTGTGTGTGTGTGTGTGTGTACACACACAGTTATACACACACACACAGAGTACAGAATTATTCCACCCAAAAACCAGGAAAAAGAAAAAACCACTGCTTTCATTGAAGGATTACTAGGTGTTCATTGGCCCACTACTCTCTCTTCTCTTAGAGAATTTTAAACAAACAGAAGAAGGTAAAGCAAGCTAAGCTTCAATCCCTGGTAATACAACATGACTAGGAGCAGAGTTGTGAGAAAGAAAGGAAACCTGGTGGAATAAAAATGTTAAATTCACAAAATCTGTATGGATTCTGTTAGTTTTTAGAAAGAAGTGGTGATAATTAAAAGCCAGCCAATGAACTTTGCCCCAGTCCCTACTGTTTCCTGCCTGTCTCTTCCCAAGGGGTGCCTTTGGTGCCCATGTAATGACAAGCCCGTTATTTTTATACATTAACTTTCCTAGCTAAGCATCACACAGTACTTTCTTGCTGTCTAGCAGCTGGGTGATGGCTATAAAATCAATCCCCATACTTATGTTGAGGAGGCATTTGTATGTTTTGGAGTCTTGATCAATACTCAGCATATGAGTCTTGTGCAGAAAAGTGTAACAGGATGGGTTGGAGACTACTTATTTGAAAGGAAAATTCTTGAGATAAAAGAAAGATGATTGAATACTAAGAACATATTAATTTATGGACATCTTCACTTCATCTCTAATGTCCCCAAGAAACAGGGATTCCTAAAATAATCTGCCAGTGTCAAGCATGAAGTCTTCCCCTGGAAGAGAAAAGGAAGGTAACTGAGATGAGGTCAGTTTCTACTCTCCCTGGACACTGTGGTAGGGATGTTACCATCTGTGTAGACCTCACAACACCCTGCAACAGAAGATGCATCGTCATTTTTAACCACAAGGACGAGAGACCAAGTGAGGTTCCCAAAGTCACCCAAGGACTTCACACCACAGACTTGCCATTCTGTTCACTTATTTATTCACTTGTTCATTAATTTATTGAGCACTGACTCTGTGTTAGGCTCTGCATTAAGGACTATAGATATAAAGCTAAATAATACACACTCCCCCACTCATGAAAAGCTTGTATCATTTGTCTATTGTGATTTCCAAAACCACAGAAAATCTCTTCCAATGGCATAACCTAGTGACTGCTTTCCCCAAGGAAAGGACATTGCCCATAATTGGTGCAGCCTCTCTTCCCTCTTTTTTCTTTCCTTCCTTTTTTCTTTCCTTCTTCTCCACCTTCCTTCTTTCCATTTCTTTTTTTTTAGGAGGAAAGAAGTTACAAGACTTAGTATTGATCCTACTTAGTATCGATCAATGCATGATGATCACTGGAAACATAATGACCCAAACCAATGTTCCCCATAGAACTATTTTAGGTGAATCAATTCCAGAAAAATCAGAAAAATAGGGGTTTCATAGTCAAGGTATTTGATAAAACTAGGTATACAGTACTGCCTCTAATGATTCACAATACACACCAGCATTCGCAAGACTCCCAGAAGTGCTTATTTATCATTGCTTAATGTGGCATCCCCCTAAGCTTTTCCAAGCATTGGAATACATAATTACAACTTGAAAACCAGTTTTCCAAGATTGACATTTGGAAGAGGAATTGCACTGGGGCTTAGCTTAATCATTTGATTGGAGAAAAGTAAGTGAACCTTTACGTCTGTTGGAGGTAGCACCTTGCAGAAGAGCACAGAATTTGATAACAGAAGACCTTAGTTCAAGTCCACAATTTGCTACATATTAAGGAAGAAAACTTGAACAAGCTACTTGACCTTTTTGAGCCTTTGCTTCCTTACATAATAAGTGCACTGGATAATACATACCTTGACCTTATTTTTACGATTAGAGATTATGTATATACCTTTTAAATGCCTGGCAATGCCCAGCAAACAAGTGCACAATATAACACCTGTTTTAAAATATAGAACATAATACAGTTGACTCACAATGAAAAAGATGTGTATTCTAATCTACTGTTCCATGATTTAAGAATGCCTTTCAGGCCAGACATGGTGGCTCACGCCTGTAATCCCAGCACTTTGGGAGGCTGAGGCAGGCGGGTCACGAGGTCAGGCAATCGAGACCATCCTGGGCTAACACGGTGAAACCCCGTCTCTACTAAAAATACAAAAAATTAGCCAGGCGTGGTGGCGGGCACCTGTAGTCCCAGCTACTCGGGAGGCTGAGGCAGGAGAATGGCATGAACCTGGGAGGCGGAACTTGGAGTGAGCCGAGATCGCACCACTGTACTCCAGCCTGGGTGACAGAATGAGACTCTGTCTCAAAAAAAAAAAAAAAAAAAAAAAGAATGTCTTTCAGCTACCAGTCATCCACATGTTTGCTAGAGACTCTTGGAGAAATTGCATATATTTTTATAAATGACTGACTGGAGTCACTCCTACAAGAAATACTTTTAAAATTTAGAACAAGAAAACCGGCTTTTACCGTTGTTGGCATCACGGTCCAATCAACTTAACTAACTTGCAAGAGGCTGACAAGAAATTATACAAAAGGAAAAAGAAAACACTACATGAGAAATTATTATTTTTACCTTTCATTTTCTGCTCTTATTTTTCCTTTGTATTGTATTCATTTCATTGCAATTTCTCTTTTCTTTCTACATTGTATTTACTTTTATCTTTACCACATAAGTTAAACAAAACATTTTTAAGCTGTATTTTTTTCTAGTAATCAAAATTGAAAATAAAATGGAATCTCTTAACATCCCATTATCTAAAACAATAAATTTACTCTACCTCCTTTCTACTCCCATTTCCTAAGCCTTTGTTTAATACTATTTGGTAGATAAAAGCAAGAATATAGTTGAAATTATTTTTAACTAATATATCTTTCCTTTCAGCAATTATCTTTGACATTTATGTTCAGCATTGAAACCATATTTATCAAAGTACCTAGACAATCTTTTTTATTTGCTCCAATTAAGTATAGTATGAAGAATAAAGTAAATTTACATTTATGACCAGATTAAGATGCTCTTGAATGAAGTTACCAAAGGTCAGGAAATCATATTCCCATTTCTTTAAAAATACATTCAATAAATAAAAAATATTTGTATCTTGAAAGCTCTACACCAAAATTATATTAATGATGGGTATATGTGGAAAGTGAAATTATGGATGATTTGTAAATACTTTGCCTACCTTGTATTTCCCAGCTTTTCTAAAATGAGGACATAGCATTTGTTTAATAGAGAAAAAATGGGCTACTGAAGAGACAGTGAGTTGCTTGCATCTGCATAAACTGCTCTTAACAATCTTCATTTATTAAAGTGACAGTAAAGGGAGTTTTATAAAGACAAAAACTCATAAGAACAAACAGAGCAGGAGAAAGGAAAACAGCAACACAATTTTGGAAGCTGGAAAGCAGATGGCCAATGGTAATTGACTTAGCAGACCCAAGAAAGCAGAATTCTAAGCTGACAGTGGGAAAAGCCATGAACAACCCAATTTACCCTGAAGAACACCCAAAAGACTCAGAAATTGGCAGCACCAGGTACCTCTGTAAGGGGGAGGTGAAGGTCAGACTAAAGAAGGATTTGTGCAAGTCCGTTTAAGAAGTAATTAGATCCCCAAGTGCCCCCCTCTACTTTAGGTGGCCAGCCAACAGCCCATCCCTTCCCCAGCCTTCCCCCAATTTCTACATAAAACTGGAAGTTTGTTCTCTAGAGATTGTATGGCAGAAGGCTCTGGACAAGGGGATATCAGATACAGGTGAGGGCAAGGGTGCTGGACCATACCAGAAATAAAGGGATTTAGCACACACCAACCACCACCACCCCTCCTTGCCAGCCTCTGCCCTGCACAGCTTCCAATGCAGTCACCCAGGTCTTAGCCTCCAAGGGTTGGTTTCCCAGTGAAACAGCCAAGTCAACCCAAAACGCAAGGACACCAACAATCAATAAGCCCCATCCAAGTGCTCCCCAGCTGTGAACTGTACTGATGTAATAAATGAGAACATAAACACTGAATAGAAAGCAAACCAACATTACCAGTAAATATATAAATATATCAGGGGAAAATGGAAAGACTGGGGGCTGTGAGGACTCCGAGTATGTCTGTGTGTCTGTATGTGTCTGAGGAAATCAGAAGAGTAAGTCTTTGTGCTTCCATTGTGAGAAGTAGCAACATAAATATGTTATAAAGAGAGACATGGGGCCGGGCGCTATGGCTCGCACCTGTAATCCCAGCACTTTAGGAGGCCGAGACGGGCGGATCACGAGGTCAGGAGATCGAGACCATCCTGGCTAACATGGTGAAACCCCGTCTCTACTAAAAATACAAAAAAAAAAAAATTAGCCAGGCGTGGTGGCGGGCGCCTGTAGTCCCAGCTACTTGGGAGGCTGAGGCAGGAGAATGGCGTGAACCCGGGAGGTGGAGCTTGCAGTGAGCCGAGATTGGGCCACTGCACTCCAGCATGGG
This sequence comes from Pongo abelii, assembly GCF_028885655.2. Classification (NCBI taxonomy): domain Eukaryota; kingdom Metazoa; phylum Chordata; class Mammalia; order Primates; family Hominidae; genus Pongo; species Pongo abelii. Next base: position 57,494,685 of record NC_071998.2, read on the forward strand.
TGACAGAGTGAGACTCCGTCTCAGAAAAAAAAAAAAAAGAGAGAGAGAGAGAGAGAGACATGGAGGGAAATGCTAAAACAATCTACAGAAAGATTGGTGGCCTCTGAGAAGGTCGAGATGATGGGAAGTTAGGGGTAGGGGGATGACTGCTGCTCTTCATAACAAGCTCTAAAAATGTGTTTGATCCCTTAAACAATGACAAAAATAAAAATAAATCAATGAGAACATGATTTTGTTACATGATGAGACACAACAGAAATCTCAATGAATTAGAAATAGAAGCTGCATTCTTTAGACATAATATAGAAAATTAGATATTAATAAATCAATGTTAAAAAGTTAACTACCTTTCCTGATGCAAACTCTTAACAAACAAGATAGGATCAAGGAGAACAAGTCACGAATAATCTTATATCATGAGTTAAATCCTATGTCATGAGTTAAAACAAAATCAATCCCATCTCAATTAGCTCTGTGTAGACTAACTCAGTAACGACAGAGAAAAGAGAAAGCTTTGGGAGCCCAGTCTATAAGACCTACAAGCCTTCAGCTCCAGAGCTTTTCTCCCTGTCAGTTAACACAAAGTCAGAGTCTTGTCTTATAGCATATGCTAAAACAACTTCCGTAAAAATTGAGGAGTCACTGGGGAGGAAATGAGGAGTTACTGGTCAAAAGGTACAAGTTGCAGTTAGACAAGGGGAATAAGTTTTGAGATCTACTGTACAGCAGGGTAACTACAGTTGATAATAATAATATATTGTAAATTTCAAAATAACTTAGTAAATTTCAAAAGTCTTACCAGACAAAATAATAAGCAAATGGGGTGATAGATATGTTAATTAGCCTGATTTAATCATTCATCATTGTGTGAGTATGTATGTGTGTGTGTGTGTATATCTCGAAATATCACATGGTACCCCTTAAATGTGCACAATAACAATTTGTCAATTAAATGACATTAATTTTTTTAAAAGTTAAGGAGTAAGACTTCTTTTTTAATATAGCACAAAAAATATGTAGGAAGCTTTTTAACTGATCAGAGTCTGAAGGCTATTCAAAGTATAAAACAGTGAGTCAAATCACAAAGTAAATTCAGGTTGAGTATCCCTTAAATGAAATACTTGGAACCAGAAGTGTTTTAAATTTCAGATTCTTTTCAGATTTTGAAATATTTGCATTATACATACTGGTTAGGCACCTCGATCCAAATATGCAAAATCTAAAATGTTCCAGTAATCAATTATTTCCTTTGGACATAAACTTTGAGTGTCATGTCAGTACTCCAAAAGTTTTAGATTTTGAAGCATTTTGGATGTCAGATTTTTGGATTAGGAAGGCTCAACCTGTACTCACATATTTAATACATTAAATTTTTTAAACTCTGTATGTTAAAAAAAATCTAAACAACAGTCAGTGGTAAATGACTAGGAAAAATTATTAGCTAATTTATAAATATGATAAAGGGTTAATATCTATACCAGATTTTTAAATTCTTACAAAAATCAATAGGAGAAATACTAATATATCAATAAAAAAGAGAAAAAGAACACGACCAAAAAACTCATGAGAGAAAAAAATAAGGTGAACCCAAAACTTGTGGAAAATGGAAAACATGTCCAACTTCTAATTTTTTTAACTACAAATTAAAATTCCTATTAAATTAAAATGCATTTTAAAGGTAATATTTAATGCTAATAGAGGTTAAAAAAAGCAAGTATTCTCATATATTTCCATTGGAATTTAACTTGGAAAGCTATTTGGCAATATGTATTATAAGTCATAAAATTGCTCATACTTTTGAATCAATAATACTTCTAGAAATCTATCCTAAGTAAATGAGAGATGTAGTAAAAGATTTATGTACGAAAATATTTATCACCCAGTTATGATCCCACAATAGGGAAAAGATTCAGTAAATTATAGCATGGTCCTGTAATAGAAATATTAGGTAGGAATTAAAAGTCATATTTTTGAAGAATATTTAATAACATAGGTAAATGTTTACGATAAAATACTAATGTTAAAAACACATGGTACAAATTATATATAGTAATGATTCCAATTTTATAATATATGCATATATCAAATTTTGTTATATGTGCATATATACTGTACATGTGTATTTGAAAATATTGGAATGAAATATATGAAAATTAATAGTAGTTAACCCCAAGTAAAAAGATCTTGAGTAAGTTCTTTTCTTTAACTTTCTTAAGCTTTCCAAACATTTCTACAGTGAGTATAAATGACTTTCAAGTGACAAATGCAATAGAAATAAAGTAGTAATTATCTTTACTATAAAAATAGAAACGTTAACCACATATATAATCCATATTAAAATCTCCATAATTCTGAATTTGTGAAAATTTGGACACAGTCCAGATTGAAGTTTGCCTTTGGTTGGTAAACCCTTCATAAAAACCCTTCAGAATACCTAAGTTTGACAAATAAGAGTATAAAAGGAAATAAAATAATAAAATGCCTAACAGTTATTGTTTACCATATACAAAGCACTTAAACCAAATATTTTACCGTATGCCTTCTACCATCTATGAGGGCCTTATGATAGTTTCCCACTTTTATGGATGAAGTTTCTCTGTCGTTGGAAGGAGCATCTCACTGGTCACCCCTGAGATGCCCTTGTCCAAGCAAGCATGGACCATTTGAAGGCAGCAACTGCTCTGCTCACATCTCCCCTCTCTTTCTGGCTCTGCCCCAGGTCCTTTGCCTACTTTGCAAGGCAAACTTCACTTAGCATCCCATCCCCAACACTCACACTGCCATCCCCCTCAGTGGGCCTGCTGTTTCTGTGACATGACATAAGAGGAGGCCCAGGTCAGCTCCTGAGTTGACCACACTTCTTGTTCACCACACACAGGAAATTCCAGCATCTTCCCTTTGAAACCCCAGGGCTTCCAAAGAGTTGCTGGAGACTTTCTCTAGAGAATCACAAAAATCCAAAGAAGCTATTAACTATCCTGAGGCAAGGGAGGCAAAAATATAGACATTGCCTATGGTTGCTAGACGGTGGAATCATTGCTGCTTGTTTTATCACAATTTTTTTTATTGGCGTAAAATACACATAACATAAAATTTACCATCTTGGCTATTTTAAAATTTTTTTTCATTTTTTACAGGTGGGGTATTGCTCTGCAGCCCAGGCTGGAATACAATGGTGCAATCCCAGCTTACTGTAATCACAGTTTACTGCAGCCTCGAACTCCTGGGCTTAAGCAATCCTCCCACTTCAGCCTCCTGAGTAGCTGGGACTACAGATGTGTGCCACCATGCCTAGCTTATTTATTTATTTATTTATTTATGTAAAGACAGGGTCTCATTATGCTTCCCAGACTGTTTTTGAACTCCTAGCCTCAAGCCATCTCCTTGCCTTGGCCTTTAACCATTTTTAAGTGTACACTTCAGTGTTATTAAATATATTCATATTGTTGTGTAACCATCACCACCATCCATCTCCAGAATTCTTTTCATCTCTATAAACTGAGACTCTATACCCATCAAACAATAGTTCCCCTTTCTCCTCTCCCTCAGCTCCTGACAATCACGATTTTATTTGTTTCTATGCTCTTGACTACTCTAAGTATCTTATATAAGTGGAATCATACAGTATTTGTCTTTTTGTGACTGGCTTATTTCACTTAGCATAATGTCCCCAAGATTCATCCATATTGTAGCCTGTGTCATAACTTCCTTCCTTTTTATCACTGAATACTATTTCATGGTTTGTGTATACCACATTTTGTTTATCCATTCATCCATTGGCAGCTACTTAGGTCACTCCCACATTTTATCTATTGTGAATCAGTGTTGCTATAAACATAAGTATACAAGTATCTTTTGAGATCCTGCTTTTGATTCTTTGTGGTATATACCCAGAAACAAAATTGCTAAATCATATGGTAATTCTAATTTTGTTTTTTGAGGAACTGTCATACTGCTTTCCACAGTGGTTGTATCATTTTACATTCACATCAAAAGTGCATAAGGATTTCATCTTTCTCCATGTCCTTGCCAACACTGGTTGTTTTCAGTTTGTTTTCTGGTTTGTTTGTTTTTTTTATAGTAGCAATAGTAGTCACTCCTAATGGGTGTAAGGTGGCATCTCATTGTAGTTTTGATTTGCATTTTCCTACTGGTAGTGATGTTGAACATCTTTTTAACATGCCATTATTGGCCATTTGTATATCTTCTTTGGAGAAGTACCTATTCAAGTCCTTTTCCTACATTTGAATCCAGTTGTTTGTTTTTGTTGTTGTTGAGTTTTAGGAGTTCTCTGTATATTCTGGATATTAATCCCTTTATTCCATATGTGATTTGCAAATATTTTCTTCCATTCTATGGGTTGCCTTTTTACTCTGTTGATATTGTCTTTTGATGCACGAAATTTTTCAGTTTTCATGAAGTCCCATTTGTCTATTTTTTCTCTTCTTGCCCGTGTCTCTGGTGTTATATCCAAGAAACCATTGCCAAATTCAATATCATGAAGATTTTTTCTTATGTTTTCTTGTAAGAATTTTATAATTTTATATCTTTCATTTAGGTGTTTGATCTATTTTGAGTTAACGCTTGTATATGGTGTTAGATAATGGTCAAACCCCATTTTTTGCTTGTTGATATTCCATTTTCCCAACACCATATGTTGAATGTAATCACTGCTTTTTAACTTTTTTCAAGATCCTAACCAGAAATAAAGGGAAAAAATTGCATTTCAAGAAATTATCCTGCATTATATTTTTATGTAATATATATCTTCAGGGAGAAATTTTTAGTGACTTCAGGAATTTTTGAGGCATCTGCACGTATAAAATCAATTAATATGCCACTTACAAATTAGTATCATAACTTATCATGATAAACCTCCTGATTGCCACTAATCAGAATGGATTGAATGAATGAATGAGTGAACAAAGGAATTGAATGAATTTTTCAGTCATAGTATATCATTTTTAATTGGGATTTCATGTACTCATGCTACTCTCTTTTAAATAATAATATTGTACTAGAGTATTTATCCCCACTTACTCTCAGCCTGACAATTACTTAAAATTATATGAAAATTCAACCAAATTGAATGTGGGATCTAGGTGGCAGCAGCACTGGCCTGTCCAACCATTGTCCATACCTGGTTCTCCATAAAACAGACCTTGACAGGTTTATACTCATGTGAAATCACTTGGTGGTTTTGTGATTCAGATAAAAGGTCCAACTCTGAGGAACTAGAATCCATCAACAGTTGCTTCCATATGAAATACTACAGAGAGACCGTAAAACTCAGGTCTGCAGAAAGAAAAGCAAACTGTCTCCTCCAGGATGCAACCACCTCAAATGAGCTTTCATCTAATGAAAGTGCACTAACCGCAGCAGCTTAGGAACATGCATAGCTAACTGTCCTTTCTACAAACCATAGTAAAGATCCAAAGTGTTTGACCCCAACACCTGCCACAGAAAAGAACAGATGACTCACAACCCAGAGGTCTTGGCTTTCAACAGGATGCTAGTGGCTCGAATTATTCATGGAGTGACTCTGCTCTGGTGATTAAAGCAAAGTGGTAATACTTTGCATATGTCTGTGCTACAAGCATTTTTCATGGCACGACTGCAAATTTCTTATAGGAAGACCCAGACCAGGTTACATGAGAGGGACAAATCTTTCAACTCAATAAAACAGGGCAAATTTGGAAGGAAAATCTTGTTGGCTGGAAGTCAGGAGCTAAAAAGAGTAAACAGAATCACAACATAAAATTTTGTGTGTGATGATATGCAAATGACAGAAAAATAAAACATTTCTACTTAATGTGTGTCTCAATTTAGCCCACAGTTTGTATATTCTCCATATATCAACATACCAGGAAGAACGCAAGGGGTACTGTGCTATACTCAAAATATAGATAATCTCCTAAAAACTTATGGTTTATTTCACTTTTTAAATTAAGTAATGATTTAAATGTTTAAAGGAAAGTTAATCATTTCACAGTAATTTTCTTATGAATTAAATATGTATCGTTTCATTGGTATGGCTTAGAGTTTGGGAATTTCCTTGAAAGACTGCCCATCTACACAGAGAATACTACATGGAAAATATATTTCATACACTATAAACTTTCCAGCATTTTGTGTTGGAATGTAACTTTCCACTTCTCCAGTTAGATGTCACAAAATTTCAACTACACAGAATATATCTAGGAACATTCCTAGAAATTGTAAAGGTCTTGAGTTTTAAAGAAGAAAAAATATGTGTTACAAATCATCAGTAGTTTATTCTTAGGAGAGGCATAGCAACAAAGACTTTCTAAACAGCATTTAAAATTTTTCTAAGAGTTTTAAAAGTTAAGGAATTTTGAAACATCAATATAAGATTTCACTGAACCAAGAATTTCTTAAAATACTAGCCTTGCAAAGTAGTTAGTGATTCCATGTTCAGACACTGTATTTTGTTTAAAGATAATTAGAATTGACTCCCTGGACAACTTAAACTCATATCATGTATACCATTACAGAGAAATATTCCAAAAATGCAAAAGATCAATTACGTATTACTGCTTAGTTGGTTAAAGTTATGGATTCTTCCATCCATGTGGATTTTCTACTTCTTGTATATTTGTTACAGATTGGATCTAGCAAAACATCACAAAAATTCACATTTGTCATGAAGTTGGAAGAAAATGGCTGCATTTGCACAAATCCAATACAGTGATCAAAATAAGGCCCAAGGGCAATCCTTCTGGATAACGGACCAGTTATATTAGATTTTATGGTTGGTATGTAAGCACCTGGAAGATAAGGACCCCACTTTACTCATCTCTGTGTCCACAGCACCAGGTGCAGGGTTTGGCATGAAAATTACACTCAATAAATGTTAAACAGAAGATGAGTTTTTAAACATCTGTGTTGAAACATTATGAGAAAACACAAAATGCTATATAAAGCCCTACAGAGACATTCATGAATTTATATGTCACCTCTTCTGTACCCAGTTGTATGCTAAATAATGTGAAACTAAAAGAAAAATAGGCTGGGCATGGTGGTTCATGCCTGTATTCCCAGCACTCTGGGAGGCCAAGGCAGGCAGATCACTTGAAGTCAGGAGTTCAAGACCAGTCTGGCCAATATGACAAAATCCCATCTCTACTAAAAATACAAAAATTAGCCTGGCGTGGTGGCGCATGCTTATAATCCCAGCTACTCTGAAGGCTGAGGTATAAGAATCCCTTGAACCAAGGAGAAAGAGGTTGCAGTGAACTGAGATCACTCCACTGCCCTCCAGCCTGGGCGACAGAGCGAGACCCTGTCTCAAAAAAATGTGTATATATACAAAAAATATACAATATAGGGTTGGCCTTTGAGAGGCAGGGCTGAGACAAATGTTAAGAGCATGAAAAATTAGAATCAGAGAGTTCTGGGTTTCAATTCAGGCTTTACCACTAGGGCAAGTTGTTAACCACTTTTCACTTCCACCTTATTAGCCTTAAAAATGGGACAACAATACTTGGCAGAGTTCTTGTGACAGAGTTCATGCATATAATTAATGAGCTTAACACATAACGGGACTTAATAAATTGTAACTACTACTACTAGATGCAAAGGTTTGAAAAAATAAAATTGACATAATATCATTAGAGAACACACAAGCAAATACTAAGCTATGTAGAACTGACACGAGTGTAACAGGAGTCCAGAGAAAGAATGAAGTCGGTGAGCTGGAGTGGTCAGCTGAGTCCTTGTGGGAAAGGCAAGGAAGAGAGCTGGATCGGGAAGAACAGACAAATCAAGCAGGGAGATTGCTGAGAACAGAGGGTGGTGGCTGTGAGAGGCTGGGTAGAACAGGCCAGATTCTGTGTACGAGGGGAGGGCACAGAAAAGGGCTGTGTTGGAGGTGGGGCCACGTTGGAAGTAATTCGTCTGGTTTCTCAATGACTGGCTGGAGAAGGGTCTTCTGTTTGGTCTGTTGCTAAGTAATGATTTTCCCAAATCTATCAAGTTTGGAAAATGAGGTTTAGAATTTCTCTAATAAAAGTATTTGTTTTAAAAAAAAGTTATAGGGAAGAGGGTAAAGAGATTCCATTGTCCTACAATTCTTAAGCACTGAAAACAGCATTTTTTCAGGAACTTGGATGTCTGAAACAATATGTTAATTATTATGGATAATGCTGTTTTATCAGTAAGTAGTACTTCTAAAAATAAGTAGATAGCAACTAATATATAGAGTATCTCAATATACCAGTGTTGGATGGGAACTGTGGGCACTTCAGATGACCAAGAGCACCAAACACGTCCCTGGTCTACCCCAAACCACCCAGAGCCTGTAGGAGGAATCTACAGTCTACATTCAGTCCCAAAGAAAAACCATAGAATAGACCCTCCATGTCAGAGTAAACGTGTCTGGAACATGAGGAAAGGTTACAGAACCCACATTATAATATATTACCCACAAAAACCCACTCTGGGGAAAAAAAAAACAGCAAGCATGAGAATTTATGCAATTACAACGTTCCTACTTAACTCAGGTAAAAAGGCCCACTTCCTGAAAGACCTTCACAGAGCACTGAGGGTCTCAAAGGCCTCACTGCCATCTGCAATCTTGGTTCTTATTTTTTTAAGGCTTGTGGTGTTGAGTGAACAGTTGAGTAAGAAAATACAGCCAATCATTGTCCATGAAAAAAAAAAAGCAAAGCACCTTAATTCTCATTGTTCTTTTGGCTAACCAAGAATAGAATCAAAAAGGCAGAATCTCCTAAGAGCAGAAGTTAGCCATTCTACCTCAAATTTTTATTGGGTCACCATTTCATATAAATCACATGAAAGAGCAGCATGTTCTTTGTCAGCAATATGAGCTGTGAAGTTTCAAAATATCTAAGTCTGATCCAGGCACTGGAATAAAGCCCTTTGTTCTCTCAGCAAATATGGTAGGCTCTTAAAGAAACCGGTAAGTTCAAGGTCCATTTTCACAAAGAAGGAATGGTTTTATAGCAATGCCCCCTCCTACCCCAGACAAGTTACTGAGATTCAATGAGAAGGCAGAGTGCTCTCTCCCCAGGTAATGATGTGGCATCCTCCATCCATTATGCATTCACATGTCAGCTCCAACCACTTGCCGTCCCATTTGTTTTCCATATCTCTTTTGCCGGAGACATAGCAAAGCCTTTCATTTTTTTCCTTCAAGATCAGAGACACATCTGCAGATGGAATTTTCAAATTACAGAAGCACTAATATAATCTGTTGATGTTACTATTTTTCTTTTCACAGACATGCTGGGAAGTGAAAGTTTGTTTGAATGCATGAAAACCCAAACAGGACCAAGGAGGGTTTTATAATGAAAAAGAAGAAGAGGGAGAGGGAAGCAGATGAGGCAGAGAGGGAGAGAGGGGGTGGAGCGAGAAAAACCAAGGGAAGAAGGAACAGAAGGAGAGAGGGAGGGAGGGAGACAGAGAGAAAGAAATCGGGGGAGGAGGAAGACAAACAGAAAGAGAAGAAAGTCCAAGGAAGATGAAAGTTTTTAAAAACTTTAACTCCTCTCATCAACCTTCATTTCTTGTCAAGAGTTCTTCACAAGTTTTTTACCCATGAAACTTAACTCCAGTCTGTTTAGTTAATTATGAAAAACCAACGTGGAAACCATTATTTCAGTGTGTAAATTTATTCACCAGGTGTTGTCCACCCACTGCCCTCCTGTTCTCAAGCTGACAAGAGCAGCCCCAGGCGCCTGAAGAGCAGAGGATCCACAGGGAGCCGGAAGATGCCAGGTGGGAGAAGTGAGGCCCTGTTTCCCCACCCTACTGGGCTTGAATTTTAAAAAAATGATAACTTGGTGAGGCCAGGACTGTATCCCAGGGTCAATGTCAAGAGGGAGCCGCCTGGCTTGAAGTTTGACTGTGTGTTTGCAAGCAGACCCACTTTAAAGGCCCAGGGCACCTTTCTCCAGCTGCTCTCTGTGTTGGGTGCTAAGGACTCACAGCTTCATTCATCTCCGAAGAAATTCCTCTTCAGATGGGAGGTTATGCATCCCCCAACACTGCCTTTTTGTAGGGGGTATCTTCAGAGCCTGCACGGTGTGGTCTGAGCTCCCAGAAAAGGGCTGCCTGCCAAGCAAAAGTCTCTCCTATTGACCACTGTGTTGGCTTGGGTACCGTAGAAGGAGAACTGAAAGAGAGATTCCTGTGAAAGCTCAGGAGAAACCTGTAAGAGAGAAAGAGGAGCAGGACACAAAGGGGAAAATACTCAGCTAGGATGTGGTTGCAGCTGAAGTCAAGTTTCAGCTTTATCCTGTGGGCAGCTCTGGAGCATGAATTACAACTCAGAATTACAGTCTTAGAATAAATTACCACCAATACTACCATATCATGCAGTCATTGGTTGCAGGTTGCCCCTACAAAAGAGGGGAGATGCATAACCTCCCATCTGAAAACAGGTTACCCCAGAAATGAGTGAAGCTGTGAGCCCTTAGCATCTGACCCTTAGAGCAGCTGCAGAGAGGGGCCCTGGCCCCATAAAGTGAGCCTAGGAAGGACACCAACCCACTGCCTGGAGCCCTGTGTTTCTCACATTCAGTTCAGTCCTTCCAGGAACAGCTTCTCTGGGATTGTGACTGGTCAGCATGTCTAGGGAAACATATAAAAGGAAGACTCATTTGAGAGAGTACAGTCTCAGCTGCTCAGTTGGTCCTGAGCTAGAACTGATGGCTTCAATTCATCACCCTCATCCCACCCTAAACCATCCTAGATTCCTTCACCCTTAGCTGGCTTTTCTCCTGGTCAAGATAACATCACATAGGCCACTGGCAGAGGGTTCCCATCTCATCCCTGAAGAATTTCAGCCCCTGGTTACCATGCCTTTAACAGATCAGCATTCCTATAATTGCCCATTGCCTGTTAGAATTGACAGGGAAGGGATGCCCCAGTGGATCATCGGACTGCAAAACATTTTCCTGTCTGCCCCTATGACTTGGCAGCAACCTACTTCCTCATGATGATGGGGGTCAATTACCTCTGCCAATAGACCAAGTCTTGTTTCTGCCTGCTGTCCTGGCATGTTGAGCCCAAAGTGACCAGTCACAGCCATAGCTTTAAATTTAGTATAATTCCTACTTTGAACCTTTGTGAAAGTATCCGCATCTGAGAATCAGAACATATATATCCACAGAACCTAACATTGAAGATGGAAAACATAAATTCCCCAAGTGGGTCCCTGGGAGTGATTGGGGAGCAGGTCCCTTCCTATTTTCATCCCCCGGTTTCAAGACCCACGTAGTCTACCCAGTGTCCACAGGTCAAGATGAATACGGCATCCTGAAATGTACTACTGTAGCCCCACAGGGTATCATCTACAAGCTAGAGCCTCAGCTGTCACCTTGAAGGGGTCATGCCACCATCACACCAGGCTGCATGGCCTAGGACAGGACCAATGGATCCCATGGTTCTGTGCTCACCATCATGACTCCTTTGCTATAGAGTGGGTCCCTTGCATCATGGTGATATTTTGCAGGACCCTGTGTCCAATTTTCAGACACTCTGTGAGCCCTCATATAGCCAGGCGGACAGGAGCAGGAAAGAAAAACCCATGCCCAAGAGATGTGTTAATCCTGTGCAGGGTGAAGTCTTGATTTTCCCAGGTGGAAAGGTTCCAATGTAATCAACTTGCCAGTGAGTTGGCCAAGGGCAGAGCTGGCTGACATCCTATCCACGTGGTTATTTAACGACACTTCTGCAGTGGATGTTCTCTGGTGAGCATCACCATGCAATACAAAGTTCCTCACACTTTATTCCTGCTCTCACGTCATCAGCCACATGCTTCTTCTCCAGACCACTTTGTCTTCTATCTTCTGACCATGCTCTCTCCAGGCTCCAACCACCAGCAAAGCCAATCACTAATGCCCATACACCTGTGTAAATGTTTACCTTGGATCACTTCTCCCTTCACGCAAAATGAATGGCCAAGTTCTCTGCCTAAATCTCCACCTCCCTGAGGATTTCCCCTCAGCACTCCTAGGTGGGGTGGTAGTCTAACAGCTGTCTATTTTTGGCTTGCACCAATAAACTGTGCCCAACAAACCTAGGCTTTTTTCTCTTCTATCAGCTCGTCATGGGAAAACTCCCACAAAACCATAGGTGAGAGCTGAGGGAGAGCCATCTGTGCAACTGTGGTAGATGACATGGAATCCCCGTCATCTGTTCATTCAGCTACTGTGCCCTCTGAGCTTTCTCAAGCCAACCCTGGATGTAACACTTCCTTCTTGCAATGACTCATTGTCTTAGGAGACCTGACATCCCAAACTCATAATGAACACTTCTGACCACATGGCCACTTGCTGTCTTGTAATTAGACTCTCAGTCTCTATTGGAGCCCAATAGCTTGCTAACAATTACTTTTCGAATAGTGAATTGTTGTCCGCTATGGACGATATTATATATATACTATGTATATATATATATATATAGTATGTAAAACCAAAACCCTCTCCTCATCCTTCACCATTGAATCCTTCCATCTGAGAATCTGAGATGTTTGCCAGAACAGAGGGTTGTTAAGTATTTCTGATACCTTGTAAGTGGTATGAGTCACACTCCCAAACCCTGAGATTTCCTAGTTGCAATAATTTTTAACTCATCCCTACTCTATTTTCACTGATGACTACTACCTGTTTCACCCTACCAGCACAACAAAACCACCAAAACAGTCACCCTTCTTTGCTCCCAAAATAATGACCCCAGCTGGAATGGAGGAACAGGCTGGCAATGTGGGGGTCCTACCTTTTTTCTGTTCCCAGTAGCCATTCCTGCTGCCTCCATGGCTATGCTTGCCACCGTCCTCTCAAATGACTGCTAGCCGTGGAGTACAGCATAAGCCATTCTGGTAGACAGAAAATTTGACAGCTATGGTTATTCGACAGCCATTTCTCTAGAGGGCAAGTGGCTCTGCTAAGTCACTGGAGGCAGCTACAGGGTTACATAGTTCTTTCAAGGAATGGCCCTCTTGAAGAATTTGTGAACTCCATAAAATCATATTCTTAACTAGCCATTCAGGCAGGGTGTAGGCTCTCTGCCTCTCCCCTGACCACAGGGGTGAGTTTGGCTATTCTCAAATAAGGGTATTGTACAATGGACAATATGGTGGCATTGCCCAGACATAAGATGCAGCCACAAACCCAAAACCTTTATGTATATTTCCATAGAGAACAGAAAAGCACATGTACAAACTGGATTCCAGAAACAGCCTCAGGTCTCCCCTAAGGTAGCTGGAACCACAGATATCTAGGTGGACTAAGATTACTGTTGACCAAAACCTGCCTGTTTTAATGTGGTAATCACCTCAGCAAAGATCTGTGGTGTCTCAGTCCTGGTTTTGAGAAACTCAATGTTTCTACCTCTTACAATGGGCATTTTAGAGCAAAATATTTCCGATCAACATTGACGTTAGTTTTGATCTAAAAAGACCTAATCTCCGGGCCACTTTGATGAGGTTCTTTCTCTCCTGAGAGCGAGCCCATTGCGATTCAGGCCCATAAGCATTCATTCTACTCCACTCTGGCCAGACCACTACACTGGGGCCTGGCTCTAATCTGGATCACCACATAGAGGACATACCAGGTAAGTCCAGCTGCAGTTGACCAGCACTGTGACTGCATTTGAATCCAGGTGTTAAGAGGAAAGGTTTAGGAGAAGGAATATATCATGAAATTGAATAAAAATGTGGGTCATACCCCCTGACAGGCAGTAAATCATTAGTCTAAAATTACATTTTCAAGTTTCTGCTTTAATTTCTTTTTGAGCTCTAAGTTTGCTGAAAAAATTTGGGAATCTCAATAGGGGACAAACTAACCGATTTATTTGTTTTTCAAAAGTTTCAAGGGCTTGCAAAAAAACGTTATTTTAATTTACAGCTTTTAAAAGTCTCTCTGCTTGAAGTGGTTTGCACACTAAGGTTGTCGCTATATGTCAGCACGGCTTGTTGAAAAGTTTAAAATTCAGTCTTTAAACTGTTGGTGGTAGTTGTTATTTCTTTGGTTGGTTATAGCTAAGTAGTGAAATAACCAGTCTGACCAGTGCCCATCTCCCCGCCTGCAACCCAACTGACTTGACAGCTGATTTAGTGTTATTGTTGAAACAACCTGAGAGTGGTTCTGGCTCCCAACTCCCTAAAAATTAAACATTGAGGGCAAAATTTATAACTGTATAAACTAACTTCAGACTTGTACCCTAGACTTACCATCAAGTTCTTATCAGCTCTCAAGATAGGCTTATTAGAGTAGAACTATAGAATAAAATTTGTATTCCTTGGTTGACATTACTCAGTGGTAGGTATATCCCTGGCTATCTGCTCTCTTCTCTGTGAGAGGAATTTGTGAGATGGGAAATGGAAGGTTTAAACCAGGGTCAAACTTTAACTAATGTCAGATGTAATTTGTCTACTTGTAGGAGAATCATATGTAGATCTTACCCCAAAGGTCTCCTTCTACTCTAACTCATCACAGACACAATTGCTAGGGAGCAGCCAATGCTTGCACTTCTTCCATTTCCCAGGTTTTATTCCCTGTTAACCATGGTAATTAACTTTTAAATCTACAAAGAACATGAAAGCAAGAGAGAAAAAAAATAGTTCCCATTCTTTCTGTCTTCAGTTGGCCTCTCTTTCCCTTCTTCTTCTCCCTCTGAAAACAATGAAAAGAACCTTTTCTCTAAATTAGCCATTCTTCAAAAACCTCTTTTCATTCTAGACTTTTGCCTCTCCTGTCTGTTTCATGCTCTAGTCCTGCATGTTGCAAGCTCAGAAGGTCATCATCAATGTTGGTATCTAAAGCTGGATGAGCTGCCTTCTGTGCGTGAGTTATCTATCATTGAAGGGGTTCAAACAGGTGTCAAATGACATATATCTGTGATGTTATGGAGCAGAGGGTTGAGTCAGATGGATCTAAGGTCATTTTCAGCTCTGAGATTCTATGTCTGATTGTTGAAAACCAGTTTCTCCAGCCACTTTAAACTATTGAAATATATGGTGTTGCATTAATAGCAATAAACCACCTCCAACTGCTAGTATAGACACCCAAAGTCACTCCTAGTTGTTTCTAGGGGTCTCTAGTATGTTTCACATGTCCTTGCAAGTCCTGTTAACCACTATAATGTCTGACCCTTTTCTTCGCTCCTGCTCCACCTCCTGTTACCATTGCCTTCTGCTGAAACCTCTGATACACTAAACTGCTTGTAGACACTTGCCACAGTTTCCAGAACACACGGTCCAGTTGCCCTTACCAAGCACCATCAACCTTGCTGGCCACTGTCACCACTTCCACCAGGTGCTGCCTCTGATGCATGGAATCCTCCAGGTGCCAAAGCAGGCCTGGATTCTCTTCTCCTCAATGTGTAGAAGTTGGGCTGCAGTCCAGGCAAAAGGGAAGAGAATGTCAATTTCCCCATAGGTGATTACACTCTGCTCCATAGGTATTGTAGCGGATTGAATTACTGGTCTCACTTTTGCACTCCTCTCTAGTAGTAACATACATCCACATCCTTACTATGACCTCATGATGAGCAGAGTGTACTTCCCTGCCCTTTGACTTTTGCCTTGACCACATGACTTGCTTTAACATGAGCTTTCAGTAAATAAGACGTGAGTAGATGCTTCAAGCATGCTTCTGCTATCACTGTGCAAATCTACGTTGGGTAGCCTGGGTTCCAGTATGAGACACAGAAGAAAAAACCACCTGCAGACCCATAGCCTGCATCAGAGCCACCCCCACCGACCTACAGAACCAGGGATAGGACAATAAATGATCACCGAATTAAGCCACCAAGTTTGGAGGTGGTTTGTGATGCAGTATTATTGGGGCAAGAAATATCTGATAAAGGTATTAAAGTAATGCTGTTCATAAAATTGCACTGTCATAAAACCCTTGATATCAAAATGAGTATTATATTTTCTTCGTCTTTTGCAACTTCCCTAAAACTCACATACAGTAAATGGAAGACTGGGCTGTTCACAAATCTGAATGTCAAATATGATGCTTGATCTAGAGTTCCTTTTCTGCTTTGATGACTGAGGCTTTGTTATTGAGCTGAGCTAAACAGTGGTTTCTAAACTGGGTTCGCCAGATCTCTAGAGATGCTACTGAGGAACCAGAAAGACATTCACAGAGGACGGGGGTTGGGTCCATGTGTGGAGGAGGCTACCACTCCCCCAGCCACCTCAACCAGAACAGCTCCCCTTTAGCCTTCAACATACTGATGGCCTCCACAGGACCTCTTTGAAGAAGTGGTTCCTCTGCTTTAGAAAAAAAAAAAACCAAAGCTTAAAAATCACAGTTAAGAAATTGCACATTTTTCAATCTTTTAAGGAGGGATTCTCAAGTCCCTCCGAATTGTCCAGGAATCCTACTCGTTTTCCTAATCAACACACCCTCCCCCTCTCTGTAGTGACTATTTCATACCTTCCCTCCTCAAACCTCCAATACCTGCATCCCTCCTCCGTAATGAAAGCTTTGCTTATTTCACTAAGATCTAGCATACAGTGGGTGCTCAATAAGTATTTGTTTATGTTTTCACAAAATGCACACACACACACAAATGGATCCTCACAGTGGTACTACTACTATTATATCACAGTTGAAATTCTGAGAGATTATATAGTTTGCCCAGGATCACAAAACTACTCAGATGGGAGGTGAAGGTGGCTTTCAGGAATTAGACACCAGACTTCACACTAACCTCTACTCCGTATGATCAAATCAGCAGTCTCTCCTATCAGAAACGGACTCTAGACTCCAAGGCCTATTTGGCCTTCGCAGAAGATAAATTCAGAAAAAAGCTTCCAGGTCCAGAGGCCAAAGTGGCAGAGTGTTTGTAGGACATGTGAAGGGGCAGGGCAAGAAGCCAATAGGAAAGTTTCTGCAAACTTGATGTTCCAGGCCACACCAAGCCAGCATTTCAATGGGAAACAAATTTACATGAATAGTCATGACTTTGCTGGCTGGCTTTCCTCCTGCAAGTGGAATAACTGAATTCACCACAGATAACCCTGCCCACTGCTGGTAATTTCTGCGAGTCCTCAGGGAGTATCAACAATTTGTTCCTAAATAAGCCTTGTTAACTACCACATGGCTTCTGTCAGTTTCTTCTCTCTTCCTCCATCCTTCAGTGCTGTCTACCACTAAAGCCAGGACTGCCCATAAAGACCAACAGAGACACTTCCTGGGTAGCCCTAGTTGTTCTGCAAGGCCGCACCATCCACTGCACATCATTGCTGCCTGCCGGATACTGTGGCGTCTGCCAGGCAATCCAGTTTCTGCCAAATTTCAGCCAACTCTGCCTGCTACCACTGCCTCTTCCTCAGGATCCACCAGTGTCTGCAAAGCACCCTCGCCTGAGCCAGACACAGCTGGTACCGTCACGCTCAGGTCTGCAGGGTAACTAAAGCCTCCTGGTGTCCTGGGAAGAAATGGGAAGAATGCTTCTGACTTTTCCTTTAAGGACACATTTTCCATGTGGATCCCAAAGCAGAGAGACTTGTGGCCCCAATAAATTATAAAGTGTTAAGTGAAACAATGTTTCCTATTTAGGACTCAGAGATGAGTTTGGTTGGAGCTGACTGAGCAAGAGTGGGGGGTGGGGGGGTGCAGGAACTTGGGGCTAGATACCGCCTCATTGGACATAAATCTCTCCTTTCTTCTTGTATGCCTAAGGCTTTGGTGCTGAACAACTTGTCTACCTGCCTCCGTCTTTTCCAGGAGGACGTACCAGACCTCTGTCTGTAGATTTACGTAAACTTGTCATTCAAGGGCATCTCCTAACCATACCCTTGCTTCTGAATTACTAGAGGTGGCATCTCTTTGGGATTTTATTCCACCAAAAAGCGGCCATCTTCAGTGAAACTAATAAAATGATTTCTGATTTCCAGAGTCTCAGGGCTTTGTCCAGAAAGCATTCCTTTTATAATGTCCTCTGGATTGCTGACAATGAATTGCCTGAGCAGTGCTTTGAAGATAGTTAGAGATCCATAATTCTACTCACTGTTATCACCCTGTGTCACTTTCCCAGATCCAGCCCATTGTAAACTTGGTTTCCTCAGTACCAGAAGGTGATTTCCTTGCCAATCACAGCTGATCTACTTTGCCCACCCACCTTCCTTGCACCAGAAGCTTAGATGGAAGAACCATAAGGACACTAGGCCTGTGTCCAGGACCTCCCTGAGTTTGGTGCCACCTGGCACCATTCCCAAAAATGTAATGCCATTGATGTGTCACACTGTCACACCTAAGCCATCCACCTATATTCAAGTTCTTGGGTCAGGGATAGCACCAAGGGACCACCTTGCCATCCAATTTATTAGCAGTAGTGCTTCACGCTGCCTTGAAATTTTGTTTGCTACCATCCCCTGTCAGCAGGAAAGAAATCTACAATTAGCTATATCTGCTGGGGAGCCCAGATAGGTAATGATACCATGTGGTACTGAACCATCTTCTCATCAATTTCAAACATCAAAGCCTGAGTTGGGGCTTTAGTTAATACTTCTCTCAGAGCCATGGCTTCATATACAAGCCTCTAATTTTACTAAAGGTGAAATTCAGAGGACTCTAAAGTCTCTCCTGCAACATTTATTTTGTCTATTTCTGGCAGGCCCAATCCACAATACCACAGACATGGACACACAGCTAAATCCTAGCAGCGGATTCTCCTGCTGGAAACACCCTGCAGATACATTTGGAATCCCCAGAGGGGTCAGCGCCAGGATCTGGGCTCTGTTCATGAAGAGGCTGAAGAGGAATACCAGGTGAGGTAGGTTAGATGATTACCTAGCAAATAGTCACTCCACCCCCACCTCCATCGGCAGATATTTCCCAGCTCCACTGACACTGGGCTTGTCTGTGACTCTCTGTGGCCCAGAGAATGTGGGTGGCAGTAAGTGTTCAGCAGGTCTGAGTCTTGGTTCCCCAAGAGCCATGATGTGTTTCCATAACTCCTGTTGGTGGCTACCCATTCATCTGGAGCCCCAGAAGGAACCCAGGGAGCACAGCCAGCCTAGCCACCACACAGACCTGTGATGAAAACAAATGTTTATCACTGCGTGCTGCTACCTTTTGGGGTGGTTTATTCAGTAGGCAGCAAATGCTGACTGGTTTGTTATAAGTCAAAGGTGGGTACAGCTTGGGGAGCGGATTCACAGAGAGTGGGTTGGTCTAGGCAGGGGTGTTAGCTCTAGGGAGAGATTCACAGACAGTAAGGCAGGGCTGGGCCTGCTCAGCAGGCTGAATGGAACCCTCTGAGGAAAGGAGAAATGGTGGCCCTGCCTGCGTCCACAGCTACCCCACTGCAGCAGTGGGGTGTTCTCTCTTTTTTTAGGTGGGGAGGGAACTCTGTCCTCAGCATAACTTCTGGCCACCATGTCTTGACAAGGTCCTCATCAGGAGGAAACTCATTCTCTCCTTTCCCTTTCTTCCCCGTCCACCCCCACCACAGGAAACCCACCTGCTACAGCCATAAGGACTAGCAGCTGTGCCATATGGACCTCTGAACCATACCTGGGCCTGCATATTCCTAACCAAGGTGGACACACCAAGACATTTTCCTCCATTCTACTAAAGCTAAAGAATCTAGAAACATGGGGTTTCAGAAGTCTGTAGCTAGATGGCATGTGGATACATTCAGTTGAGTGGGATGTGTCTAAACATTCTTAGGGGCCCAATCTGACACCACCAATTCTTAAGGGCCCAATCTGACACTACCAATGTCTTCAAGAACATTCAAGAAGGGCCAGTCCCACCCTTGGTGAGCCACCCAAAACCATGTAAGATCCAACTGACTGCTTCAGGCTCAGTCTGAGCAGTAAGCCAGGTTACTGCTTAGACAGTAGAGCCTGATAGAGAAGAATACAATGGGGTCCTGCTCAGCTTATAAACCATAGCATGGAGATCCACCAGCCTCAAAGAAGTTAGACAAACATATTCCTCTAAGGATATGCAATTAGCAGCCAGCTTCTGATGCTCTGGAATTCCACAGTCTCTTGTTTGGTATTATTTGGTAGGGGATGAGGGAGGATTCAGGGATGAGGGTAGAAGAAAGTATTATTCAGGTCTCCCAGGAAGAAACTGAAGCAAACCCAATGCATAAAGCTGTAACATTTTTAATTGTTAAAAAATAGAAGATAATAATTTTAAACTTAAAAGGAGATAATATAGAAGAATTCAGCCCAATGGTTGCTATTTATTATTTATATTAGCCACCCCAGAATCGTAACAGTAGAATATTTTCACAGGAAAATATGATGAACTGGCATTATAAGGTAAGACATCCTCCTTTGGATCTCCTATCCCTATCAGTTTTCTCAAAGCCAAAGCCAACCATTCAGTATGATTCAGTATGATATTGGCTGTGGGTTTGTCATAGATAGCTCTTATTATTTTGAGATATGTCCCATCAATACCTAATTTATTGAGAGTTTTTTTTTCTTTTTTTTTATTATTATTATTATACTTTAGGTTTTATGGTACATGTGCACAATGTGCAGGTAAGTTACATATGTATACATGTGCCATGCTGGTGTGCTGCACCCACTAACTTGTCATCTAGCATTAGGTATATCTCCCAATGCTATCCCTCCCCCCTCCACCCACCCCACAACAGTCCCCGAAGTGTGATGTTCCCCTTCCTGTGTCCATGTGTTCTCATTGTTCAATTCCCACCTATGAGTGAGAATATGCGGTGTTTGGTTTTTTGTTCTTGCGATAGTTTACTGAGAATGATGATTTCCAATTTCATCCATGTCCCTACAAAGGACATGAACTCATCATTTTTTATGGCTGCATAGTATTCCATGGTGTATATGTGCCACATTTTCTTAATCCAGTCTATCATTGTTGGACATTTGGGTTGGTTCCAAGTCTTTGCTATTGTGAATAATGCCGCAATAAACATACATGTGCATGTGTCTTTATAGCAGCATGATTTATAGTCCTTTGGGTATATACCCAGTAATGGGATGGCTGGGTCGAATGGAATTTCTAGTTCTAGATCCCTGAGGAATCGCCACACTGACTTCCACAAGGGTTGAACTAGTTTACAGTCCCACCAACAGTGTAAAAGTGTTCCTATATTGAGAGTTTTTAGTATGAAGGGTTGTTGAATTTTGTCAAAGGCCTTTTCTGCATCTATTGAGATAATCATGTGGTTTTTATCTTTGGTTCTGTTTATATGCTGGATTACATTTATTGATTTGTGTATATTGAACCAGCCTTGCATCCCAGGGATGAAGCCCACTTGATCATAGTGGATAAGCTTTTTGATGTGCTGCTGGATTCGGTCTGCCAGTATTTTATTGAGGATTTTTGCATCAATGTTCATCAAGGATATTGGTCTAAAATTCTCTTTTTTGGTTGTGTCTCTGCCCGGCTTTGGTATCAGGATGATGCTGGCCTCATAAAATGAGTTAGGGAGGATTCCCTCTTTTTCTATTGATTGGAATAGTTTCAGAAGGAATGGTACCAGTTCCTCCTTGTACCTCTGTTAGAATTCGGCTGTGAATCCATGTGGTCCTGGACTTTTTTTGGTTGGTAGGCTATTGATTATTGCCACAATTTCAGATCCTGTTATTGGTCTATTCAGAGATTCAACTTCTTCCTGGTTTAGTCTTGGGAAAGTGTATATGTCGAGGAATTTACCCATTTCTTCTAGATTTTCTAGTTTATTTGCGTAGAGGTGTTTGTAGTATTCTCTGATGGTAGTTTGTATTTCTGTGGGATCGGTGGTGATATCCCCTTATCATTTTTTATTGCATCTATTTGATTCTTCTCTCTTTTTTTCTTTATTAATCTTGCTAGCGGTCTATCAATTTTGTTGATCCTTTCAAAAAACCAGCTCCTGGATTCATTAATTTTTTGAAGGGTTTTTTGTTTCTCTATTTCTTTCAGTTCTGCTCTGATTTTAGATATTTCTTGCCTTCTGCTAGCTTTTGAATGTGTTTGCTCTTGTTTTTCTAGTTCTTTTAATTGTGATGTTAGGGTGTCAATTTTGGATCTTTCCTGCTTTCTCTTGTGGGCATTTAGTGCTATAAATTCCCTCTACACACTGCTTTGAATGCATCCCAGAGATTCTGGTATGTTGTGTCTCTGTTCTCGTTGGTTTCAAAGAACATCTTTATTTCTGCCTTCATTTCGTTATGTACCCAGTAGTCATTCAGGAGCAGGTTGTTCAGTTTCCATGTAGTTGAACAGTTTTGAGTGAGATTCTTAATCCTGAGTTCTAGTTTGATTGCACTGTGATCTGAGAGATAGTTTGTTATAATTTCTGTTGTTTTACATTTACTGAGGAGAGCTTTACTTCCAAGTATGTGGTCAATTTTGGAATAGGTGTGGTGTGGTGCTGAAAAAACTGTATATTCTGTTGATTTGGGGTGGAGAGTTCTGTAGATGTCTATTAGGTCCGCTTGGTGCAGAGCTGAGTTCAATTCCTGGGCATCCTTGTTGACTTTCTGTCTCGTTGATCTGTCTAATGTTGACAGTGGGGTGTTAAAGTCTCCCATTATTAATGTGTGGGAGTCTAAGTCTCTTTGTAGGTCACTCAGGACTTGCTTTATGAATCTGGGTCCTCCTGTATTGGGTGCATATATATTTAGGATAGTTAGCTCTTCTTGTTGAATTGATCCCTTTACCATTATGTAATGGCCTTCTTTGTCTCTTTTGATCTTTGTTGGTTTAAAGTCTGTTTTGTCAGAGACTAGGATTGCAACCCCTGCCTTTTTCTGTTTTCCATTTGCTTGGTAGATCTTCCTCCATCCTTTTATTTTGAGCCTATGTGTGTCTCTGCATGTGAGATGGGTTTCCTGGATATAGCACACTGATGGGTCTTGACTCTTTATCCAATTTGCCAGTCTGTGTCTTTTAATTGGAGCATTTAGTCCATTTACTTTTAAAGTTAATATTGTTATGTGTGAATTTGATCCTGTCATTATGATGTGAGCTGGTTATTTTGCTCATTAGTTGATGCAGTTTCTTTCTAGCCTCGATGGTCTTTACAATTTGGACATGCCCTGTCTCTTATACTTCCAGAATAAATTGCCTCTTAACTTCTGCCTCCTATCATATGAGGAAGAAATGGAGTCCTGGAACACCTGTGTCTAGCAATGGCACTGGCTTCAAAGCATCCCACACTCATCTCCTCAAAATGAATATGGATGTAGGAGCCTTCCTTAGGAAAATATTTTCTGTCCTATGTACACTAGTTTAGGAACATGAATTTTTCATCATCTTAGCATGTGTCAGATCTTTCTTTTGAACTAGAGCAAATGAGTCCCGGATTCCCGCAATAGTTTTACAAAATAACAGGATGAGTCTCACCTGATCATCATTTGTTACTATTCAGCTATCATTATTAATAAAGATGGTTGGCACTGCCCCACGTAATAAAAATTAAACCCTTCTTAAAGAGACAATCTGATTTAGACAATAAAGAACCCCCACCAAAATGCTTAGAAAACATCAAAGCTTCCTGAATTCAACTCGAGTGTAAGCAAAAAGAAAAGTTAGTGCATACATTTCTACAAAAGTGTTAATGAAGCTTACTATTAAAATGTCTTTTAAAAATTAATGTTCAAATGTATTTATAGCATCCAAAAGTTGCGAACAACTTAAGAGTAGAATTAGTAAATAAACTGTGACATACTTATACAATGAAATTCTACACAGCAGTGAAAGAGAATGAACTACTGATATGTGCAAAAACATGCATGAATCTTAGTTTTGTTACTGGGTGAGAAAGCCAGACACAGAAGAGTAAGTTTTAGTACAGGATTCCATTTACATGAAGTTTAAGGAGAAGCAAAATGAATCTATGGTGATAGAGGCAAGAATACTTATGTACTCTATGAAGATGGAGAGGTCTGAAGAAGAGGGAATATCTTTTCCCTACAAGGGAGAAGATAGGGAGGGCCTTCCAGAGCCCTCTGGATTCCATGACCCCAGAACATCACTGTTCCTCTTCCTTAATTTCTTCCTCTGGGATTAGTGTTCTTGAACAAATTTATGTAGTTGGAACCTATTCTCTTCCCCAATAAAGGAGCTGCCATTTACATACCTCATAGGAATCCAGCCTTGATCTCTGCCAGCCCAGGAAGTTCGAAGGCATCATACTAGTTAATACTAGAGGTAAAAATAAAAAGTAATCTGTGTTGCAAATTACAGGTATTATCGGCAGAGGATATGGGTAAGGTGTTAGCAAACACTTATATAGCACTGAGGATATACTGTCCCTGTTCTTAGTGCTCATTTAATATTCCCAGTAATCTGGGAGACAGATACTATTATTATCCCCATTTTACAGATGGGGAACCTGACACTAGTTAAGCAGCAGAAATGCGGTTTGGACCAGGCAATCTGACACCAGGGTCTGTGTCCTTAACCAGTGTGTACTATATTACCTTTAACCTGTTTGATATTTCTTTACATTTTCCTCCAAAGTAATACTATATTTCCTGAAATATGACAAATCAGGACTTATTATGCTTTTGTATTAGAAAATTTTATCATTTTGTTCTTGTTGCTATTAGGTTCACGACAGACTTGGATTTCTGAATGTCTGTATCTCTTTGTATCCCTCCCACCTCCCTTTCCCTTTTCCTCGTAGCAGTGA
The DNA here is from genome assembly GCF_028885655.2 of Pongo abelii. NCBI lineage: Eukaryota > Metazoa > Chordata > Mammalia > Primates > Hominidae > Pongo > Pongo abelii. Next base: position 57,519,306 of record NC_071998.2, read on the forward strand.
GAAGTGGAAAATCGCCTTTTACTTTCCATCTTCACATTCCACTTTGACAAAGGCCAAGCGTCCCCAGTCAGCCAAGTCTGGCGTTTTCAGCAGTAATCTAATGTGCCATAAAATGTTTCAGAAAGATATTCTTTTACTCCTTGGAGTGCCTATCAAATTCTCCTAAACAGAATCAGAGTGGATTTTATACCAAACTGAAACCAAACAAGGAAAGTTGAGGGTGTCTGGTTCAAGGTACAGTTTTCTGAACCCTTTTTTGTGTCCCCCTCTGTAGCCAGGAAAGGGAGTGCTTTAAATCACAAATATCATTGTCAATGAATACTAGAAAACTTAATGCACCAGAGGGCAAGAAGATCAAAGCTTAGCACCTGGAGAGTTCCACATGGTATAGATTAATATAACAATGCCCTCCATTACATAAATCTTGAGCAAGGTTGCTCGCAGACAAAAACACACCCCCAGAAATTATTGTAGGGGTCAGATAACTGATATGCAATACATACAGCCTTGCTATCAGAGAGCGTTCCCTTGTCCCGGCTCAGTTGTTGACACAAGGCAGGGAGACAATTTTGTCTAAAGCTTCTTTTATCTAAAATTGACATTACAGATTTTGGATATGGACACAGCACATCTGCAAGCCAGCGGAAATACCAAGATCCAGCGTGCTCCTTTGATTGTTACATTTAAGATATCATGTGTGCTACCAGCTCAGCTGCTGCAAGGCATTAGAGGCCCTACTCGGGCTTGTAAAGTATTTTGGAAATACTATAGACCAGGATTAGAGAAGATGAGTATTCCACATGGTTTCAGGAGAGATAACCCAGGGCAGTGCTATATAGTTAAATTGATCTATGAGCTACATATGGGAAGCAATATCTTAAGAATCCTGCTGAAGGTGTGTAGGTGAATGCGTGTGATTGTGGTTTTGAAACCAACATGTTAGTCGCACTCTAGAGAAAGAAAAAGAAATTGAGGAGAGTGCAGAGAGGTACATGTGTCCAGCCGTTTTGTAGTTTTTTGTGACAGCCTGAAAGCAAAACCAAAACTCATTCCAAATATGCACTGCTGAATATCACTTTGGAATTTGGCTGACAAGTTCTGTGGCTTTTTTAAGAGGCAAATCATATGGAAGTTGTGAGCCTGAGCATAAGGTAGCAGAGGTTTCAGTGTTACATTCTATGAAGGAAACTTTAGCATGTGTTGATAATGTCCTGGAAACTTTCCCAGTGATAAAAATAAGATAACTTTTATTTGTGTGGCCATTTAATGTTCCTAGATCCCAAAAGTGCATTAAAGTCTATGCAAGTATACAATTACAAATCATTCATTCATTATGCTCAAATGCTTTATAGATACATGGGTTATATGTAGATGATGCATAATTATGATAAACAGGCACAGGTATTGAGTATACAGACTATGTGTGACCAAATAATGCCCTGCCATTGTATAGCATGGACCCCAAATGCTTTTGCCATTTGAATCTCACAACTGCTCTGTGTGGTAGGAAAGATAGATATTGTTATACCTACTTTGCAGATGAGGAAACTGCATCATAAAGAAATTCAGTGATTTATCCAAGCTTTCATAGTTATTAAGTAACAGAACTTAATAGAAGTTCAACTTATCTTCCAACAAGCCTAGCATAAATTCCACAATACCACATGGGGACACAAGCAGTTGACTTCATCTGCTCTGCCCCAAACCATTGCCAAGAACCTTTGGGACTTAGGGATAGCATGAGAAATGGTACAAAGAAAAACTCTCCTAAGGTCATTTCGCCATCATGGCCTCTCTACACTCCATCATTTCCTGAGAGGATTTCTGCCAGACTTAGAGGCTTGGTGCAGGGACTGCAGTTTAGATATTTACCTTCATTCTAAGCAAAGGATCTTTATTTTATGTGGAGGATCTGTATGCTCATCTTTTTTTAATGAGTCTACACCACAAATCCTTCAGCTTACATGATGCATTAATTTGGAGGTTTTGGGTGGGAAGGAAGCAGAGAATAAGGAAAGGCCTGTTCCAACTGAGTTTATGTTCACATTTTTATTGTTCCTTAAGAGTAAAGAAGCAATATGTGCTCACTCTGGAAAATATAAAATATATAATCAATCTGTATATAGTTTTTCATACAGACACATCACAATTGTAAAATATTATTCAGTCAATTTAATTTCAAAACTGTCCTTTCTATTGTCCCATGGGAATTGAAACCAGAATGGCCCAGTGGGAAGGGGCTGGATATAGGAGAAAGGAGTATGGTGATGTTGCATGCAATTTGTTTTTTTTCTTCTTCTTCTTTTCTTTTTCATTCTTTCTTTTAAGAGATATTCACTCTTATGCTCCCAAAAAACTTTCACTAGCTTGAAGGCTTTTTCACACAACAGTGAGCCTCACTTAGGAGATAAGAGAATTTTCTTAGATGACTAGAGATCAATCTGTTTTTATTTAGCAAAATTTAGGGAGTAGGGCAACCTGAAGGCAAAGAAAAGAATCACTGGTCATTGAACTCTTAATTAGTCAGTTGAATCACTAGTTTTATGATCCAACTATAACAGCAAGATACACAACTTAGAACCTTTTGCATATTAATTTGATTTAGAGTTGCTGATTATATCATCATTAAGGTATATCATAGTATTCCTGGAAAAGTATTCATGGAAATGTGCTTAGAATTAGGAAATCTAAAAAATATTTTAAAACATTATATTGACATGAATTCACCCAATTTCATAGTAGATTCTCATGTTGCTTTCAAATGCTGAAGGTGGACTTAGGGGTTGGGGGTCCACTCTACAATGCATATCCCAGCTGATAGCCTCTCTCTATATCAAGGCTGGAAAAGAGGATGCATGGAAAAATAAAGAAGATTCATGCTGTAGAGGAACTGGGAGTTTGGGAATTGGTTAAGAAAAATAGCAAAGCAAACTAACAGAACTCGGGCATAGTATGTGAGAACATTTTTTGGGGAGCTTACTGCATTATAGAAGCTGTATTAAATGCTTTTTTAAAAACTATTTCATTGTTTTCAGCAAATCTTTGAGGTAGGACCTATTAGCATTTTACCAATGAGCCATATTCTATTCAGAAATATAAAAGAGCTTTACCAATGTCACACAGCCCAGAGAAAGTGGTGGAATGAGAAAGCGAATCCAGTTCAGAAGCTAGAGACTGAACTCTTGAGAAAAATTGATGTATATTTAATTTAATAACTATTAAGGACCAGACACTCTGCTTTTCCCTCACATATGCTTTTTATCATTAATCCTCACCCAAACTTCCTGTGGTGGGTATTATTAGTGCCACCTTAAGTGAAAAAAAATTGAAACTCAGAGAGAGTAGGAGGCTTGTCAAAGATCATCTTGTGGTGAACTGGCAAGGCTGGATTTGAACCCAGAACTGATGAAAGCTTATGTTCTTTCTTCAACATCATATCCATTCCGTGGCTCATGTTGTGAGCACGGAGAGGCCAAGACCAAGCCTTGTCCTAGGTAAGAAATGCCTTCTTTATGCTATTCACCCAAGAAACTGTCATTTTTATGTTGCTCCCCTCTTTTCCATCAACCAAAAGGTCATTGTCACTACTCAACCCATTGATTCCCCCATTGAACCATGATGTAAATATAGGAAAAAAATGGACAAAACATCTTAAGGGAAACCCAGTGACTCAGGGGAGGGTTTTACCTGTCTTGCAACTGCCATTTCGAGAAAGGCAGGCATGACTGTGGAAGGCCATAGAACTTTCAGAACAGCTGGCCTATGGAAGGCAGAATGAGATGCTTTAAGCTGATTGCTTTGATCCACATTTCTTCAGCTCCAGGCCTCCCTCCTGTGAGTAGCCCTCCCATCAAAGTCTATGAGAGTCTGGAACCCTTGGGAAAATAAGTAATGTAGAATACAGCTCTTTGTTCTTTCACTGGCCTGTCAAAATTCTTTAATTTAAAAAATACTCCCTTTCTCGCTTGCATTCAATTATTCTTCTTTGGCTAAAATGTCTCCATGAGTGTGTGTTATTTCCTGCTTAGTCTTTTAAGGTTTTTGTTAAAAAAAAAAAAAGTTGGAGGGGTCCTTCTGTCTTGGAGAATATGTGTATCTTGCGCAGTTTGAAGCAGAAATCATACTGACAAAAAGCTTTTTATTTTTTCAAACACATTAGCTGCGGTTATAACTTCAAACCCTGGTAGGGTTTCAATCACATCGGGATACATGCAATTTATGACAAAATAAAATAATACCAGGTCATTTGGAATATAAGATATTCCTAATTTACCTTTTTTGCTATACTGTAAAAATATACCTTTGTGCATAAGTGAACATATCAGGTTTTAAAAGTTATTTTCCCCACAATCATAATAAGGGTCCGGGAATTAGGATTTTGAATGGTTTTTCCATGAGTTTTCAAGAAACTTGAGTTTCTGTCCAACAGTCAGCTGTAGAGAGGTTTTGCTGAGCACACTATATTTTCATCAGCCTCCTGCCTCAAAATTTTGAAGGACACAAATTACTAACCATAAATCTACCTTCTCTACTAAGACCAAATCCAGCAGTAAGTGAAGCCATATCATTTGGGTGATTTTGTGTTGTGGTTGGGTATGCTGCAGGCATTTCTTTCGCTTATCTATTTGATCAACTCTTTCCTAGTCCTCTAATGATATCCATGATATACGCATTGTTTTCCAATGTAATCTAGTCTTTCCATCCTGATTCCATTTTATTTACGTTAATTAATCTTCTTGTAAAGAATGTTGACAACAGACAGGATCTGTATCGATCACACAGTGGACATCAGCATTCAATGCTTTCAGATGCTTAAACTAATGGTGTGAATCAGTCAGGCTTGTAACCTTTGGTAGATTTGGATTCAGAGTTCACTACTTAGCAATAAATGTTACTAACTAATTTTTTAATCTAAACTCAATCTTTTTTTTCCTTTATTTTAAATGACCAAAAACAGATAGGGAGAAAATAAATGTGAGTGAATGTGTGTTTATGTTTGTGGGTATATGTATAAGTATATTCAGAGAATATGTGTATATAATATGTACACATATAATTATATACTATTATTACATAATATGTAATTATACATAATTATATATTACATTTATAATTACACACACACACACACATAAAGCCTTTATCCAAATTCTCAGCCAAAACTGTTTGACCATATTCTTTACTCTTTTTAGAACAGGGACAGAGTTATTTCTTATCTCCATAAAGGAAATCAAAGTCATTTCTAAGTGCCTTGCCAAGGGACTATGTCTCTTTTTCCCTTGTCAGCTGAGCTCAGACTCTGTTAATCTCTGGACACACTTAGCTGTCAGAATCCAACCCCTTCTGCAGCTTGTGCAGCACATCAAGCCATGAGCTTTAGTGCTTAACAGAGATGTAGTGAAAAGGCAAATGTCTTGGCAGCCATTGAAAATGTGTATAAAAAAGCCCTAAATAGAACCTCATCGGATATCAACTTTGGCATTTGAATGGGCTTGAAACTTGCCCAGCACCATAATTTATTTTGCCAGCAGGTAAGAAATTCACCAGGGTTCAGAACGTAATCCTTCTTCAAATATTATTTCTGGGAACACTTTTCTCACCAAGCATGACCCCACAAATTGAATCTTGCCTTCCCATCCCAGGTCTACATTTCACAAGTTCTGCTCTAAAAGTAAATTGTTTATACAAGCCAGAAGAAAGTTGGTCTTCTTATGTAGCAAAGAAAGATTTAGAATTGTATTTCTAAGGCCTTTCACTTTTTTCCTCTTGCCCCTTCCAGATTACCAAAACAACATTTATAGCTCATGTTTTTAGTAGATCTTGTGAAAAGCTGCCACCATATCAAATTCAGCTTTTAATTAATCATGGAGATGGATGGTCAGAAAAGCAGACAATATTATAAAACTCAGGTAATACAAAAGCCGCAGTTAAGGGAATAATTTCATTTATTTTCCTCTGTCAAACATCCTTCTGATCCTTTGATCAGCAGAGCACCTGAACATAAAGAAATGCTAGCACAAGAATTTCAATCAAACAACAATAATAGTTAGCATGAACACAACTGTCTACCATTTGCCAGAAACTATATGTATTATGTGCTAATTGTCAGAGTCACACTATGAGAAAGTCTATGACCTCCATTTTACATGCAAGGAAACTAAGACATAAGATGTATGTAACTCCCTAAGTCACACAGCTCTAAGCAATATATTTTGACCCAGTAATCCCATTGGTGGGAAGAAAAGAACCCAATATAAAACAAAAGCTATGTGCACAAATATATTAATGGCCTTGAGATGTTAAATAACTTGCACTAGATCATACAGAAGAAGAGGGTTTTGAACCCCAGCAGTCTCCACCAAAACCGTGCAATGACGGCAGTGCTATACTACTTGGCACTGTACCTTCAGGCACTTGGAATAGAAGATGAGGGATATTATGAACACCAGGAAACAATTAGAAGACAAATAAATGATTAAGTGTGTTGTAGATGCCATAGTGTGACTGAGCTGGAGTATCCAGAGCAGTGTCATAGAGAAAGAGACCTGAGCCAGATTCTAAGGATGAAAGGTGCTTGAGAGACAGAGGAAGATACAGCACTGATGAATAGTAATTGCTGTCCTTTAGTAGGCAGTTACTACATGTCAGGCACGTTTCTAATTGCTTCCTGTTTGACAACTAATGTAACCAAACAAGATGTAAACCTTCTGCTCACAAATATACCATATCTGGGTGTTTAATGTCACCTGTTCAAGGAACCAGTTTGAAACTTGAAAGGACTGTATGGAAGCTTCAACACATCTTCCAACATCCCTGCTGCCTCTTAGCCTCTTGCTTTGGAACTCCAGCCTTAGCTCGGTCCCAAATGAACCCCAACTGGTCCTGGCTGCTGGTGGCTCCTGCACCTGTGCTGGCTCCTGAAAAGTGCAAAAAATGCAAATGCTCCTTCTGCAAAAAGAGCTGCTGCTCCTGCTGCTCTGTGGACTGTGCCAAGTGTGCCCAGGACCTCATCTGCAAAGGGGCATCAGACAGTGCAGCTGTTGTGCTGGATGTCAGGACAGTCCTGCTCCCAGATGTCTTTTCATACAACTCTGACCCCTTTGCTATATTTCTTTTTCTGTGAAGTATATGAATGGTAATAAAAGTCCGTGACTTTTTTAACTTAAAAAAAGACTATACCTATAACTATACCATAGCTGATAAGAGATTTCCAGTGAAAAGCATTTTTTATTAATCCCCCCACTCATGAGATAGCATTTGGGAAATGGCATGGGAGGACTGAAGAGAGAGAAGAAAAACAAAACATGCTCCCATTTTCCAGCCTGAACTCAATCAGCCTTCCAAAAACCCATCTACCAGTTTCCTTAAACACTAGATCTCTACACTGACTTTGTAATTTTATAACCACATCCACACATACACTTGAGTTCATAAGATTATTGATATGAATTTCATGATCAAAGGATATGCAAATATTTTTGGCATTAAGTAAGGTGCTTGCTGGCCTAGTAGGGTTAACAGCTGTTTAAAAAGTAAATGCATTTTCTCCTTGTAGGATTTAATATTTAATATAGTCCTATTAATTATTTCTTTTTATTGTTAAAAATCTTTCCTAAACTTATTTGTTGCTATTTGATTTGTCAGGCAAAGATGTGTTTAAAAACTTACTATGATCCTACCAGTTTCTTCTTGTGTTTCCAACTCTCTTCCTTCACAGGTTTTAGCCCCGTCTTAGTCTATTAAGTCTGTTATAACAGAATATCATTACTGGCTGGTTATGAATAACGACAGGAATTTATTTCTCAAAGTTCTGGAGGCTGAGAAGTCTAAGATCAAGATGCAGGCAGATTTGGTGTCTATGAAGGGCCCACTTCCTGGTTCATAGACAGTAGTCTTTTTGCTATAACCTCACATGGCAGAAGGGGCAAGAGTGCTCTTTCAGGCCTTTGTCATAGGGCACTAATCCCATTTATGAGGGCAGAGCCCTCGAAAAGGGCTAATCACCTTCCAAAGGCCCCACTCCTAATACTATAAACTTGGTAATTAGGATTTCAACATATGAATTTTGGAGAGACACAAACATTCAGACCACAGCACCCACATGACTACATACATAAAGATTCACAATTGTTAAATCTACATTGTGGATTATATGTGTATAGATATAAATTAGCCTTTGTCCTGTTTATTATTTTGATGTTTAGAATTTTCTTTTGACTGCAAACCCAAATAATAAATAGGACTTAACCAAGTGGATGCTTATTTCTCCCATATAATAAGTCCAGAAATAAGTGGTGGTTGACTTCAATTAAGTGGCTTAAGAATGTCAGTATCTCGGTCTCTGGAACTTTTTTGTCTTTCCCTATGACCTTTTATCTTTCACAGTCCAAGATAGAAGCTCAAAGGGCAAAAGGGTAAACACAGCTGAGTGTACTCCCCTTTCAAGCAGCTTTTTTTGATTATTATTATTATTATTATACTTTAAGTTCTAGGGTACATGTGCACAACGTGCAGGTTTGTTACATATGTATACATGTGCCATGTTGGTGTGCTGCACCCACTAACTCGTCATTTACGTTGGGTATATCTCCTAATGCTTTCCCTCCCCACTTCCCCCACCCCACAACAGGCCCCAGTGTGTGATGTTCCCCTTCCTGTGTCCAAGATTTCTCACTGTTCAATTCCCACCTATGAGTGAGAACACGCGGTGTTTGCTTTTTTTGTTCTTGCAATAGTTTGCTGAGAATGATGGTTTCCAGCTTCATCCATGTCCCTACAAAGGACATGAACTCATCCTTTTTTATACACCATGGAATACTATGCAGTCAAGCAGCTTTTAGGAAGCCCCACCCAAAAACTCTATCTCCTTGGTGAGAACTATATCACATAGTCACCCCATCTGCAAGGGAGGGTAAGAAATAAGGCTTTTAATCTGGATACCTGGCCACTCTATTCCCAAGGAAGTCAGAACTCACTTATTACAGGTGAAAGGGAGATTGGATAGTAGGTAGCAAATTGCATTCTGCCACATTGCTACTGCTGCATTCTTCTATTATTTGACTATCCTTTTGGGTTTTGTTCTTAATTCTAGGTCACTTATAGATAGCATGTATGTCTTAGTCCATTTTCTGTTGCTTTCAACAGAATGCCTAAAACTGGGTAATTTATTTATAAAAAAGTAATTTATTTCTTACACTTACAGAGGCTGATAAGTCCAAGGTCAAGGGGCCACTTCTGGTGAGGGCCTTCTTACTGGTCCCATGGCCAGGGGGCTGAGTGTGCTCACATGCTAGCTCAGGTCTCTCTTCCTCTTCTTATAAAGCCAACAGCTCCACTTCCAAAATAACCAATCAATTCATTAATCTATGACTAATCCATTCACAAGGGCAGAGCCCTCATGATCCAATTACCTCTTAAAGGACCCACCTCTCAATACTGCCACACTGGGGATTAAATTTCACATGAGTTTTGGAGGAGACAGACATTCAAACCACAGCATTCCAGTAGATTTTATTTTGACCCAAATTTGTATCACATTGCTCAATGTTTTGGTTTGGTTTTGAGGGGTTTTGTGTTTTTTTAATTGATATATACAATAATTGTACTGATGTTTTATTTTTCTGCTTCCCTGCTATCACCTTATCTTTCTTTTGCTATATGGACTATGTTTCTTTTTCTAGAGAAGTTTTTAAGATATAAAAACTCTTTGTTTTTTTACTGTTCACAGTCCATTAACTATTCAAGGAAAAAAAAAACTATCATTTTCCTGTATGTAAAATGAAGAAATCAGCCTGCTTTTACTTTTTCTCATCCTCTTCACTATGTCCTGGCTATTATTTATGTGCCGTGTGATTTCAAACCTAATATTTTTTTTTCAGAATTATTATTTATATCATATATCTTTTCTTTCGTTCTTTTAAAATTTTATATTATTTTACATATTTTCGGTTATTCATATGTATTCTATTTTTAATTGGTTTCAGTCCTCAATTTCTGTTGTTGTGTTGGTTTGTTTTTTGTTTTTTGTTTTTGAGACAGTTTCATTCTTGTCTCCCAGGCTGAAGTGCAATGGTGTGATCTCGGCCCACTGCAACCTCCACCTCCTAGGTTCAAGAGATTCTCCTGCCTCAGCCTCCCGAGTAGCCGGGACTACAAGTGTGTGCCACTACACCTGGCTAATTTTGTATTTTTAGTAGACATAGGATTTCACCATGTTGGCCAGGCTAGTCTTGAAATCCTGACCTCAGGTGATTCACCCGCCTTGGGCTTTCAAAGCGCTGGGATTACAAGCCTGAGCCACCGTGCCCAGCCTGTTGTTTTTTTTTTATTTTTTTATTTTTATTATTATTATTATTATTATTATTATTATTATACTTTACGTTTTATGGTACATGTGCACAATGTGCAGGTAAGTTACATATGTATACATGTGCCATGCTGGTGCACTGCACCCACTAACTCGTCATCCAGCATTAGGTATATCTCCCAATGCTATCCCTCCCCCCTCCCCCCACCCCACAACAGTCCCCGAAGTGTGATGTTCCCCTTCCTGTGTCCATGTGTTCTCATTGTTCAATTCCCACCTATGAGTGAGAATATGCGGTGTTTGGTTTTTTGTTCTTGCGATAGTTTACTGAGAATGATGATTTCCAATTTCATCCATGTCCCTACAAAGGACATGAACTCATCATTTTTTATGGCTGCATAGTATTCCATGGTGTATATGTGCCACAGTTTCTTAATCCAGTCTATCATTGTTGGACATTTGGGTTGGTTCCAAGTCTTTGCTATTGTGAATAATGCTGCAATAAACATACGTGTGCATGTGTCTTTATAGCAGCATGATTTATAGTCCTTTGGGTATATACCCAGTAATGGGATGGCTGGGTCGAATGGAATTTCTAGTTCTAGATCCCTGAGGAATCGCCACACTGACTTCCACAAGGGTTGAACTAGTTTACAGTCCCACCAACAGTGTAAAAGTGTTCCTATTTCTCCACATCCTCTCCAGCACCTGTTGTTTCCTAACTGTTGAATGATTGCCATTCTAACTGGTGTGAGATGGTATCTCATTGTGGTTTTGATTTGCATTTCTCTGATGGCCAGTGATGGTGAGCATTTTTTCATGTGTTTTTTGGCTGCATAAATGTCTTCTTTTGAGAAGTGTCTGTTCATGTCCTTCGCCCACTTTTTGGTGGGGTTGTTTGTTTTTTTCTTGTAAATTTGTTGGAGTTCACTGTAGATTCTGGATATTAGCCCTTTGTCAGATGAGTAGGTTGCGAAAATTTTCTCCCATTTTGTAGGTTGCCTGTTCACTCTGATGGTAGTTTCCTTTGCTGTGCGGAAGCTCTTTAGTTTAATGAGATCCCATTTGTCAATTTTGGCTTTTGTTGCCATTGCTTTTGGTGTTTTAGACATGAAATCCTTGCCTATGCCTATGTCCTGAATGGTAATGCCTAGGTTTTCTTCTAGGGTTTTTATGGTTTTAGGTCTAACATTTAAGTCTTTAATCCATCTTGAATTGATTTTTGTATAAGGTGTAAGGAAGGGATCCAGTTTCAGCTTTCCCCATATGGCTAGCCAGTTTTCCCAGCACCATTTATTAAATAGGGAATCCTTTCCCCATTTCTTGTTTTTGTCAGGTTTGTCAAAGATCAGATAGTTGTAGATATGTGGCATTATTTCTGATGGCTCTGTTCTGTTCCATTGATCTATATCTCTGTTTTGGTACCAGTACCATGCTGTTTTGGTTACTGTAGCCTTGTAGTAGAGTTTGAAGTCAGGTAGTGTGATGCCTCCAGCTTTGTTCTTTTGGCTTAGGATTGACTTGGCGATGCGGGCTCTTTTTTGGTTCCAGCCTGTTGTTTTGTACTGCGATATCATTCTTGAAATGTTATGATAGCTCAGATAGATGGAGTGTCTATCTGCAACAATGATATTTGCATAGCATCGGGAGATGTCTTCTGATACAGAGAAAACCTTTTTTTGCCTTTGCATGTGGCAACATTTTGTTTGGATTTAAGTGTTTCTTCATTTTAGGGAAGGTTTTGTTTTTCTATTATATCTTTGTTGTTTCTACATTTATTCTGTTCTCTTATTCAAGAATGCATATTAATCTCTGGACCATGCATGTTGGTATGTGTTAATATAGCAATATTTCATATTGTTCTAGCTGCCCCCCCAGACCCAAGCCATGGCTGAACTCAGTGTCCTTAGTTCTATTGTTCCCATATCAGGGCCAGCTCATTCATACTGCCTGCTGTCTGCTGGGTTTGGTTCACACATTCTGGGGTCTACCAGTGCTGCTGCTTTTAAAGACTGCTTTTTTTTCACCAAGGAAAGAGAATTCAGGAGAATTTGGTTCACACATTCTGGGGTCTACCAGTGCTGCTGCTTTTAAAGACTGCTGTTTTCACCAAGGAAAGAGAATTCAAGCATTGAGTCTTTGCCATTTGCTGAATGATCTGCCCTCAGCTCTCCAAATTAGGAAATGTTAGAAGTCTGCCAGGATCCTTTTGCTTACTTCCCAAGAAGACTTCTGTTTCTGAGCAATACAAATGTCACACCTAGTGTATCAGCAAAAATTCTTCCACTTTTTAGTAATGTCAAAATCATCCTTAATTTTCAATCCCCATGTAGATAATACTGATTTATATAGTCCCTTTGTGACTTCTATGAGTGACCCAAAGTGGAAGGTGTCTGTTAAAAGGCTGGCCTCTTAACTCCCACATTCCCAAAGTCAGTAATAATAATGACAGATACAATAACGGCTACTATTTATCATTCTGTGTGCCAGAACTGTGGTAGGTGTTTCACAGATATTAGTTCATGTAATTTTTATGTTAGGTTATAAAGGAAGTACTGATCTCCTTTCTTCTTTAACAGATGAGGAAAGCAAGAGATTAATGTGTCCAAACTTAGAAAACTAACAAATGAAAGAGCCAGTAATGGAATCCCATCCTGTTTGACTATAAAACTTATATCTTTAAACTGTGTATTATCTTGCCTCTCATTAGGGGAAAAAAGATACTCAGAATACACTGTGATGAAGCTCCAACAAAACAAATCCCAAAAAAAAGTTCAGGATTGAAGCTGAGATCTCAAACATTAAAAGCAAGGCCATCACTGTTGCATGACCATGTTCCAGCCTGATACCTGTGCTTGCTGCTCACCATGATTGCTTCCCTTAGGAAGTTACAGAGTCCAGCAGTATAACAACTCGAGATCAGAGGGAATGTTACAAAGCCTCAGAACCCACACTTTCTGGGCTTTTTTTTGTTTTGCTTTGCTTTCGTTAGATAAGGTAGCTGAGGTATTCAGAAGCTCACATAGCTAAATAATAGCAGAGCTGGAAAAGGACTTTCAATGTAGTGACACATATGCTTACATGTGTGAGAATAGCTATTATTTTTATGTTTTAAGCCTTGAGATAGTGGAAGAAACATATAAAGCTGAAGAGATCAAATCCTGGCTCTTCATGACTAGCTATGTGACTTTAGGCAAATAATTAAAACTCTGTGAGTTTTCCTGTCCTCATCTATAAAATAAGAACAAAAGTAATTATCCAACAAGATTTTGGAAGGAGCAAATGTAATAACATAGGTAAAATCAGAGCATGGTACCTGGTATGTAGAAGGCGCTTATCTTAGGAAGCAAGAGAGAGAGGGGAGGGAGGTGCTCGGCTCTTTTTAATAATCAGTTCTCATAGGAACTAACAGAGTGAGAACTCACTTATTACTTTGAGGAACACACCAAGCCATTCATGAGGGATCCACTCCTATAACCCAAACACCTCCTGTCAGGCCCTATCTCCAACATCAGGAATCAAATTCCAACATGAGATTTGGAGGGGACAAGTAACCAAACTATATCAGTCCTCTAAAAATCTGATTTCCACTAGGAAAACTATACACCTATCTTATTGAACCACAGAGAAGAGATTTGTCCATGTTTAGTCATATCCTCACATCTAAGGACATCATGACATAGTGGTGATGGTGGCCACAGACAGCTGTGAGTATTGAGAGAGAGGATGAGCCTATAGAACTAGGATGGAGATAGTAGTTAAATCTCAGAAAAATGAGAAGTTAAAAACACTTCCCTCCAATTCTCATTTGAGGCACTTATAGCTCTTCAAATAACTGGATCCATGACTTTGAAACACTCATAGTAGCCTCATATGTCTAGCCTATGGGTCCCGAGTAGTGAAATTATTTATGATGATTATTGTACACCTTGGTTAAGACACAATTGGCCCATCATTTAAACAGAAAACCCTGGAATCCTGACTTCTCAGAGTACCCTTAACCCTCTGGGATGGCAGAAGCAGCCCTCTCTCTCTTGCCAGAAGAGAGGAGGATTTCTTTCCATGAACTCATACGAGTGTCCAGAGTCGCACCATCCCCATTGACACTTGGGGGTGGGGGACTCTGGAGAGGCAGGACCAGGTGGTCATCAGGGGTTGTGACCCAATGGCTACTAGATTATGGTATGCCTAGGACTGAGACAGGTGGCTGATTATAGTGTTGCTCACCTTGTATGATTAAAGCAGAGAGAGGCTGGACGCAGTGGTTCATGCCTGTAATCTCAGTACTTTCGGAGGCCGAGGCAGGCAGATCACAAGATCAGGGAGTTCAAGACCAGCCTGGCCAATATAGTGAAACCCCTTCTCTACTAGAAATACAGAAATTAGCCGGGCATGATGGTGCATGACTGTAGTCCCAGCTACTTGGTAGGCTGAGGCAGGATAATTTTTTGAACCCGGGAGCTGGAAGTTGCAGTGAGCAGAGACCCCACCACTACTCTCCAGCTTGGGCACAGAGTGAGACTTTGTCAAAAAAAAAAAAAAAAAAAGAGAGAGAGGAGATTGCAGAGCAAAAGACCAACATCAGCCATGAGAGTGGAAAAAATGAGTCCCTCCCCCAGATCTAATCCAGTTTACAGATTCAGAAACCACTGACTATAGGAGAGAGCAGGCCCTCGTAAGGAAGGATCTTTCAGTGTAGCTACAAATATAATGGTCAATATTCCTCTAATATTTTATCCAAGGGATTTGCAGTCATTTGCCATGATAACTGTATACTGAGGAAAGGAAGAACCCAGACTTTAATGACAGAGTCTTTAAATACAGAGTCTGAGCTAACACTAATAACGGAAAACTAAAATGCTATTGTGCCATGGTCAGAGTAGGAGGAGGTTTTGGAGGTCCAGTGTTAAATGACTATATATCCTAATTTCATCTCACATTTATTACAAATGGGTTATTTTCCCAAGCCATAAGTGTATAATTGGAATAGGAATATTTGGCAGCTCACATTTGTTTTGTGATTTGTGGATTAAGGGCCATCGTGGTAGGAAAGGCCAGCTAGAAGTACCTGAAACTACTTGCCCTGCCCAACTCAGATAATAAAATGAGAAGTAATATCTCACAACCATACCCTCATCATATCCCTGTTCAACTCAACTGAGCTCTCTACAAACCAGATGAATTGTGGCAGATCGTGGGGAATTACTACAAATGAACCCAGATAGTTGTCTCAATCACAGCTGCTCTGGTAAATGTTGTATTTTCTCTAGAGAGGGCAACATAGCTTCTGGCACTTGGTATGTGATTTCC
This sequence comes from Pongo abelii, assembly GCF_028885655.2. NCBI lineage: Eukaryota > Metazoa > Chordata > Mammalia > Primates > Hominidae > Pongo > Pongo abelii. The sequence continues at coordinate 57,534,922 of NC_071998.2, forward strand.
AATGTGGGGAGTATTTTCAATTCACAACAATGAGCAGAATCAAAGGCAGCTGAGCTGCCTTAGCATTACATGGCAGAAGAGTATACATTTACTATCTTGCCACAGGGCTATGTGAACTCATGTACTCTGTCATAATTGAGTCTGCAGGGATCTTGATCTTCTTGACATTCCACCAAACCTTATGCTGGTCCACTATATTAATGACAGTGTGTTCATTGGACCAATGGAGCAAGATGCCCTAGAAATCACCTATGTGCTAGAGTAGGGTAGTCTTGGAGACATGCCATATCAATGAAGTTTTTAAGAGATACAGTAGTCTGAGTTATGCTGGGATATCTCTTCTAAGGTAAAGAGTTAGTTGCTATAGCTTGCACATTCTACCAGTAAGAAAGAGGCATAGTGTTATCTGGGCCTCCGTGGATTGTGAAGGCAGCATTTACTGCACCTAGGAATACTGCTTTTATTCATTTATTGGATGTCTTAGGTTGGGTTCCCCAGCAGCAGAGTCTGAGAGAAGGATATGAGTACCAGTAGTGTATACACAGGAACTGAAAACCAAATACCACCTATTCTCAACTTATAAGTAGGAGCTAAACATTGAATACACATGGACACAAAGATGGGAACAGTAGACACCAAGAACTGCTTGAGGTGGGAGGCTGGGAGGCAGCTGGGTTGGAAGGATACCTATCGGGAGCTGTGCTTATTAGCTTGGTGATGGTGTCCTAGCTGGGGAAGCATTCATAGCCTCTGCACTGGGAAAACCAGCATTAATGTCAGCATTAATTTGTACACCAAACCTCAGCAACACACAATTTACCTATGTAACAAACCTGCACATGTATCCCCTGAACCTAAAATAAAACTAGAAACAGGAAAAAAATATGACAGCTTCTTAAGTATGACTTTGAAAGATATCCAAGAAATACTGTTAAGTGAAATAATCAATGTGCAGAGTAGTGTCTCTGGCATGGTCTCATTTGCTTAAAAAAATAAACTAGAATCAATTAAAAAAAAGAAAAGAAAGAAAGAGGATCCTAGGATGTGAGATAGGAAAGGGAAGAAATCCAATAAGGGGTGTGTTATTAAGCAGATTAAACATTGTGGACAGCTGAGGCTTAATCCCACTGGAGAATTCTGGAAGACAGTGTAGAACACACCTCAGAATTATCCCGAAGGAAGAAAGAACCCATCTGCAATTGCTTGTGGGCTGCTTCTAGGGACATTAATGCTGGAGTTCATGGTGCAGGAGCTACAAATTCTCCCCCAGCCAGTAAAAAGCCCTCCTGCAGAGAGCCACAGGTACTCACAATAAGCAGCTATTTATGTGTAGTGGGGTAGTCACACCAAGTATGTATGGGACAGGCACTCAGAGTGTTGGTTACATTTGGTGACTTACAAGCCTGGCAGTTTCAAATGTGGCCAGAACCAGGGAAGAATCCAAAGCAAATCCAGACTGCTACAAACTGCCACACACGCAGGCCATGTGCAGTGTGGATGAAGGCATCCCTAGTGGATAAGACGTGCCAGGGAGTCTCTGGCAAGCCTCAGCAGGAAAGTTCAGCACATGCCCCAAGGGCTCCAGAGCAAGGCCTTTAGCAAAGAACTTCACTCGAAAAACAGCCATTGTGTTGAAAAACAGACACAAATGACTCTGCGCTTAGAGCTCCCCATCATGAGCTCGGTATCGTTATATCCACCAAATCATAAGATTCAGCAGGCACAGCACAACTTTATGTAAAATGAAAATGATATATTCAGGATGGAACTCCAGCAAGTACAGAGCAAATCTCATAGAGAGGGGACTCAGACCTTCATGCTACCTACCTCTGTTGCCCTAATGCCTGTCCTTGCATTGCACTTTCCCTATGGCCTCATTGGACTGTTTGAATCTTCTTGTCCTAAGCACTACTCTTCTTTTGAATTAAATTTGTCCAGTCAAGCTTGAGAATTTCAGCAGCTCTTGCTTTTGGTGTAGATTTTCATTTTGACTGAGAGTCGTAGCTTCATATGGAGGCCATGAAGCTATTCAGAGGGCAACAGAAATGCTTGGTGACTTCAGATGCTCTTTAAGTAGCTCATCAGCGTTCAGCAAACCATGAAGATAATAGATTTAAGTTCCAGTTTCCTTTCTTCCATGAAAACGCTTCCATGAGAAGAGCTGCCAGAAAATCTAATGGATCTCTTGATCTAAAAGAGCTAGTTTAGAATGGATTTTCTGAAAAGTTTTCAAATATCTCATTATCTTCCTTTTTTAAAGCTGAGAAAGAATGTATTCTTATGGAAAATGGTTTTACTTATACTACTTATACCCACCTATAGCTACAAGGCATGATATGTTTTACATATTGAATTCTGTAATAACAACCCTATGTTGGCAGGTAATATTTGACCTATTTTACAAGTAAAAAATGTCAAAGTCACCAAGAGAGTAAGCAATGGAGCCAGTGATGGTGGCAGGAGGCAGACAAATGCCTAAGCATTTAGGAGCGGGTCCCCAGTGAAACCCCGACCTTCAAGCCAAAGACAGTTTAAAGCCTAGCTTCAAGTCCCGGGTAAATCCACAGACCAGATTGAGAACCTGTCTTCCCGTTTGCTGCACTTTCCTCTGATTGGTCCCCACCCTTCACTTATTTTACATATACCTCCCCTTTCCTTACCAGTTTTTCTACACTGTTGTGCCCACCTTTGAGTGGTGTCTTTGCTTTAACCTTTTGTGCATACTCACAAGCCAATCAGCACACACTCCCCTTTCTGAGTCCATAAAAAGCCCTGGACCCAGCCACATTGGAAGAGAGAAACCACCCAACTGTGGAGGTGAGGGACCACCCTCCCCCAAGTCCCCTCTCCACTTACAGCTGTTTTGTTACTCAATAAAATTCTTCTCTGCCCATCTTCAACCTTCGAACTGTCAGTGTATCCTCATTCTTCTTGGATGCGGGACAAGAGCTCACTGATACGGTTTGGCTGTGTCCCTACCGAAATCTCATCTTGAATTGTAGCTCCCATAATTCCCACATGTTGTGGGAGAGACCCAGTTGGAGATAATTGAATGATAAGGGCAGTTTCCCCCATATTGAGAACCCCTTTCACTTGGTTCTCATTCTCTCTTTTATGCTGCTATGTAAGACATGCCTTTCGCCTTCCACCATGATTGTGAGGCCTCCCCAGCCACATGGAACTATGAGTCCATTAAACCTCTTTTCTTTATAAATTACCCAGTCTCAGGTATGTATTTATCAGCAGTGAGAAAATGGACGAATACACTCGGGAACCCCCTAGTGCAGGTACAAGCTATAGCACAGATGGGCCAAGTAGGGGGGTACCTGAAGCGGCAGGCCCATGGCCGAGAGAGGCTCAGGTCAGGGAGAGTGGCCAGTAATGGAGGCCCCCAGTTGGCAAAGTGATCGAGAAAAATCCTGCATCACCAGGATTCTAACTGTGTACATGGAAGCCCATGCTTAATCCCTATATTGAATGCCTGGTCAGGTGGTCAAATTTCTGCCTGCTGAAAGCGTCTATTAGGTGTCACCCTCAGGAAAATCCTCTGCTAAATAGAGCCTACAATTCCTGGCAAGAACATGAAATAATTTTTTTTCCTTCTCACAGAAACAAGTGAAACCAAACAGCTGTGATCATTATTCTTCTGTTTTCAAGTACTTCCAAGGCACTTTACATACAAAAATTCCAGAGGCAGACAGTCCACAATCATCAGAGAAAGAGCTTCCTTCTACTTTATTGTGTACTATCCTTAATACATGGTTTTCAGCTCACAGTCCAAGATAGAAACCTTAAAATTGCTGTTCTTCTTCCAAAAATAATAGATTCCCTAGAAAAGGGACAGCTGTGAGCAATTAGCAGTCAACACTTTCAACAGCTGGAGGATGGTTGTTCTGGCCCAGTAAAGGGAAACTGGGCAGGACTTTAACAGTGGCCACTATATTGTGGGCAGCAAAAAGGAGAAAGGGGCATTCTCATTCTTCTCTCATTCTTCTCTCATTCTCTTTCTCTCATTCTCTCATTCTGGCCATCTCTCATTCTGGGCATTCTCATTCTCTCATTCTGGGCATTTCCCACAAGAGATGCACATCCCTTCTGCATTACATCCTTTTTAATCAGATGTTAGTCATATGAGCATAAACAGCAGCAAGAGAACTTGGAGAATATAGTCTTTATTATGGATGGCTATCAGCTCAGTCATAAATTGGTAGTTCAATTATTTGACATATTGGGAGGCAATTAGCAGTCTATAATCCATGCTTCCAATCTGACCCTCAATGTTCCTCCCAAGGCAGAGTGTTTGCACTTGCCTGAGGGCTTCAGGCATTCCAGGCATTCCAGGCATCCTTCCCACTGACCTAGCACCAGCCCTGGGAACTTCCATGTTCAGGTATAATCGCTGTCTTCTCTCCACCTACCCGGGGCATTCTTACACCTGCAACTTACAGTCTTGACATCTTAGTGCTCAAGGGCCATCTACCCCCTCTGCTTCCCACTTTGATCCTCTCTCTCAATTCTGGTTTCTGGGACTCTGAGCTATTTCTCCTCATCATGTGATTAAAATAAAAATATAATATCGCTTTTAGGGGAAAGCCACTGCCTACACTGTAATGTAGCTTTACCTTTATTTGATAACAGTTACCACAATCTCATGCAATATAAAAGAAATTATAATTCCATACTCAGGGTAAAAGGGGAGTGGTTTCCTTATATATGCAGATGGCAGGAATTCTGTGCTTCAAGTTCTGTGCTTGAAGAATACTTTTTTTCCACTTAATCCTGAGGTTAAGAACTGATTATAAGGCAGTATACTCTGCTAGAAGGGGGTGGGGGGTAGGGGGATGCATTCTGCCTCAGATTTTAAATTATAAGCCAGATTGTACAAAGATGTAAAACTTAATGGGAAAACTTAACGGGCTAAGGACGTGAACAAAAGTAGAAATACAAATGGATAATACATCTCAAAAAAATGCAGCTTCTAAGAATAAAAATTTAAATACGGAGACATCATTGTCTTTTACCTATCTGATAAAAATTAATGAGAATTATATAAATATAGAAGAAGGGACCAGGCGCGGTGGCTCATGCCTGTAATCCCAGCACTTTGGGAGGCCAAGGCAGGCAGATCACTGGAGCCCAGCCGTTCAAGACCAGCATGGGCAACATAGCAAAACCCCATCTTCCACCAAAAATAAATTCAAAAATTAGCCGGGCATGGTAGTGCATGCCTGTAGTGCCAGCTGCTTGGAGGGCTGAGGTGGGAGGATTGCTTAAGCCCAGGAAGCAGAGGTTGCAGTGAGCCAAGATGACGCCACTGCACTCCAGCATGGGCAACAGAGCCCGACCCTGTCTCCAAAAAAACAAAAACATGAAAGAAAAAAAAAAGGAAAAGGGCACTGTCAACTGACTCGGGTTGAAACTAGTACAATTTTGGAGGGAAGCCAATTTGATAAGACAATCAAAAATCTTTTTAAAAATGCTTTGATCCCAGGTGTCATCCTGCTGGGAATTGGACAAGAGTGAAAAGTGTTTGTACACGACAATTCAGTTCATATTTGTTTGTAATAGAAGAAAACCTAAATGCCCAATGCTGAAGGAATGGTTAAATATGTTACTGGGCTTCTATGTAACGGACTGCCATGTAGCCATCTGAAATTCCAAGAAACATCTATTGTCACTGATATTTAGGTTACATTTTCCTTAATTTAGGAAAAAAAATGTAGCTTACAAAATAGTGCATGCTGTGTATGCAGTACCATTTTCGTAAAATGTATATAACTACCTGTTGATCTTTATGCATTTACCGTGTAAATAGTCTAAGAGGATATATACCAAAATGTTACATATTTTTTTCACTGGAAAGCAGGATTTCTGATTATTTTATTGTTTTTATTTCCTTTTTGCGTATCTGTTTATTGTAAGCATTCCACAAAGTTTTCACTTTGAAAAGGTGCTTTTATTTATGTTATAAAAAATCTAGAAGAGTATAGCATTGAATATTAATCAATTCTTTGGAGAGGAAATGACTTTCTAAGCAACAGAAATCACAAAGGAAAACATTGATCATTTGCCAAAAATAACAATTATAGTATGTCAAAAAAATAAAATGCAAGAAGTCTGAGGAAAAGTAATATCCATGGCAAACCTTATACCAAAATCTAATATAACATAATCAGATAAACACTACTCTAAAAGTGAAATAGGAAAACATAAATTATGTACACTGATAATTCTCAAAATGGGCAAAGCAGTCAGAAACACCTTAAGAAATTAATTTCATTATTAATTTAATAAAATTAAAACAGGGCTATTAAATTCATAATTATTAGGTTGAGAATTATATGAAGCTAACTCTATTGTGCAATGTTTGTAGCCATGTAAACTGGTGCAATACTTTTGCCATGTGGAAAGCCATGTGGCAATACTCATCTGCAGCCAGAAAACTGATTAGCCTTTGACCCAGTAATATCCTAGAGATGCAATCCAATTTAAGAAATAGCTACATACACGAAGATGTTTATGATCACTTTTTTATAGCCGCAATTTACAGGAAATATTCTAAATGTCAACAATCAAAGAATGCTTAAATATACTGTTGGTAAATCTACTAAAGGGAGTATAATACAACTATTAAAATTAGGGGTATGACAATTATGTAATAACAGAAAATTTCTCAGGTTAAGTACCAAAAACAAGATACTAAATTGCATGGTATTTTTAGAGTATGGATAGACAATAGACTCAAGCAAAATGTACAGATATGTTCAGATAACTAACAATTCTTAAAAATTACCAGCAGTCCTGGCTACTCAAAAGGCCAATGAGGGAAAATCACTTGAGGCCAGGAGTTTCAGACCAGCCTGGGCAACATTTCTTTTTTTAAAAAATTGCCAATTGTCTCCATTGCCAATATTTTCTTTAAACAACTTGCATTTTTAATAATCTATTTTAAGTGATGGCTATGAAAACTATGCAGCAACATGGAAAATTATAATACAGTGTTATCTGAAGAATGTATATCCAGTTGCATGTATATATGGATAACAATCCATAGGATACTGTCTGCTATGATAATAAATGTATGGGTAAGTTTTATCTCACTAGCATCAAAATTGGATAATTTTGTAAAAATAACTTATTTATAAATAAAAAGTAGATATAGAACAGCATGATATTATATCAATAAATATACCATTTGAGCAAAAAAAAAGTCTGGAATATAAAGGGTAAGAAGCTTATATATAGATTTGCTAACTTTCTTCTTGTGTTCAAAACTACAAATCAATAACCAGCTTTTGCTTTTCTTAACAAATAGAAAATAGTTTCACAATGACTTTGACAAGAACATAGGAAAGAGAGAGAAACAGACATGCATTCATGTTTTACAAACTAATTTCTGAGAGGCAGTGAGTAGCCTGAACTCCTGGCCTCAGGAAATGAAAATAGACACGATGCCACTTGCTAGTTCCTAAGTATTTCATAATCCTTTTTCTATGATCAGTCTTCCACACGCCTGGCCTGGGTCCCGGAAAATAAAGTACACAAACTTCTTACTTTTTCAGAATGCCTCGGGTCTGCTCTTTCCTTAGCAAATATTTCCAACGTGCCAACTGTTTACACATGGCTTCTGAACTTTCCCATCCATAGCCAGAGTCCAGCAGGATTTGTCAGTTACTGGTAATTCTCAGGAAACAGAACTCTCGCCATCCTTCGAGGTGAGCAAGGAAGGATTTGCCATGACAGCCTCGCCTCCAGGCACACAGCTGGTATCCATTCCTCCCATGCGAGAGAGAATGGAAGGCTTCAGAAACACTGACTTCAAGCAACCATTGTGCTGTTCTCAGTTTAGTACCACAGTTTTCAAGGAGCATTTGAGAGAAATTGGAAAACAAGCAGATAAGGAAAAGGTTTGCTGCCTGAGTTTGGTCTTTCATGTTCAGTTAATAGCCATGACTTGCACAAGAGCGCTGTGCAATAGCCATAATCCTTTCCAGAATGCCTTCAGCATGTTTTCAACTGCTTAGTAAGATTTAGTCTCACTTGCTAACATCACCTCTTGGGGGTTATTTAAGTGTTCAGGTATTTTTCCAAGCAGCCTGGTGGTGTTCCTCTATCCTCTGTAGTATCCCAACCCAGCAGTTCTCAACACTCTCTTAACAATGACAAGGAAGACCAATGACATTTTGCCCATGGGCAAAGTCAGATGTAATGAAACCCACTCCTTCACAAGAATATTTGGCAGAGAAGTTGAATACTAAGCTGATTCCTAATAACTATTCATAATACCTCTAAGTGAAATGCAACCCTTTCCTCTTCCATGCAAGAAAGCATTTCAAGATATCAGTGCACAGGGACATATCATTGAGGAAACTTTTAAGCCACTGAAATTTATTCAAAATTTAAATGATTAGAAAATGGGCATTGCAGTTATTAGTAATAAAAATGACTTATGACACAATTCAGAGCTAAACTTTAGGTACGACTTACTGCCTTCATCACCCAGCAACCCAGGATGTATTTTAACTTCTAAAGATGTCAGAACATACATTGGCTCCATTCTTGCTATAACAGTGCTACAAGTGGGTTTGACCCTTTATGGCTTCATCTTGAGTTTTTTGCAAAGCCCATATGGTGTTCCTATTGCTCTTTCCATGGTTGATATTCCTGTAGAATCAAACACATGGATTCCCCATTCTTGTCAAGAGATATATCCATCATCCATTATGAAAGAGTAAGATCCACTAGGAAGAGCTCAGTGGTGACACTGAGCTGAGCTACTGCAAGCTACAGTTCACAATCCCAGCAGCAAAAGGGTGCTATGCTTAGCTCCTTTACATTCCCAAATGTCATCTGTTGCCTGTTGTGTCTTTTCCACATTTCAAATCCTGCTATGATCCACAGTTATGCTTATTTTGAAATATATTATACATACAAAGAATATATAATATGCATATGTACAGTTTGAAAAATAAAAAAATGAATACCCATGTACCCAACACCTGGCTTAAGAAATGGAACAATCCCCATAAACCAGAAGCTTCCTCCTTTCACCCCAATACCACCCTCATCCCACACAGAGGGAACCACTACTCTGAATTTTATGACAATCATTCCTTTATTTTTCTTTAAGATTTTATTACTGATGATATAAGCCTAAACAATGTATTGCTTCATTCTGCCTGGTTTTTGAATTTTAATATAAGTGAAATCATACAAAATATATTTCTTATGACTTCCAAAGAAGTAACATGATGTTTTTAAGATTCATCTGTCTTAATATCTATTTCTGTAGTTAATTTATTTTTACTGCTGTATAGCATTCCATTATATGAATATACCCAACTTTATTTGTCCTACTGAAATGTTCACAGCTTCTGTTTGCCTGCTTGCTTTTTGAAAATTGTTTTGTGAGCATTTTTAAAACTGTCTCTCCTTAGGAGTGTTCACATATTAAACTTTATTACAAAGTTGAATTTCTACATACCCTGGCTTTGTCTCTCAGCTTCCTATTTAGTTCAACTGGTCTTTTAATCTGTTACTGCATGAATATTAAACTGTCTTTATCAAAAGTCAATAGGACAAGTCTTCTTCTTCTTCTAGAGTGGTTTTATATTTCAGGATCCCTTTGCTTATCCAAATAAATTGTAGAATCTGTTGACCAGTTATCCTAAAAAAAATTAAATGTGAATTGTATTTACTATAAATCTATGAATAAATTTGAAGGAGATCAATATCTTTCTTTGTAACTACATGAAACATCATCCTTTTAGTTAGAATCCCTTTTAGTAGCATCATCATTTTCTTGATGAATGGCTTATACTTCATTTCTGTTGATTCCTCCGTACTTGATAATTTTGCAGTTATTGTAAAGTATAAAATTCTTTGAAATTCCATTGTCTAACTGATCATTCATGGTATACAGAATGCTACTGACTTCAGTATACTGAGTTAATATAAAGAACTTTGCTAAATACATCTACTAATTCTAATAACCTATTCAAAAACTCTTGCATTTTTACACAATTATTTCATCTTGAATGATAGTTTTAATGCTGTCTCTACAATAAGTAATCTTTTTTTTCTTTTTTTTATTATTATTATACTTTAAGTTTTAGGGTACATGTGCACAATGTGCAGGTTAGTTACATATGTATACATGTGCCATGCTGGTGCGCTGCACCCATTAACTCATCATTTAGCATTAGGTATATCTCCTAAAGCTATCCCTCCCCCCTCCCCCCACCCCACAACAGTCCCCAGAGTGTGATGTTCCCCTTCCTGTGTCCATGTGTTCTCATTATTCAATTCCCACCTATGAGTGAGAATATGCGGTGTTTGGTTTTTTGTTCTTGCGATAGTTTACTGAGAATGATGATTTCCAATTTCATCCATGTCCCTACAAAGGACATGAACTCATCATTTTTTATGGCTGCATAGTATTCCATGGTGTATATGTGCCACAGTTTCTTAATCCAGTCTATCATTGTTGGACATTTGGGTTTGTTCCAATTCTTTGCTATAGTGAACAGTGCCGCAATAAACATATGTGTGCTTGCGTCTTTATAGCAGCATGATCTATAGTCCTTTGGGTATATACCCAGTAATGGGATGGCTGGGTCAAATGGTATTTCTAGTTCTAGATCCCTGAGGAATCGCCACACTGACTTCCACAAGGGTTGAACTAGTTTACAGTCCCACCAACAGTGTAAAAGTCTTCCTATTTCTCCACATCCTCTCCAGCACCTGTTGTTTCCTGACTTTTTAATGATTGCCATTCTAACTGGTGTGAGATGGTATCTCATTGTGGTTTTGATTTGCATTTCTCTGATGGCCAGTGATGGTGAGCATTTTTTCATGTGCTTTTTGGCTACATAAATGTCTTCTTTTGAGAAGTGTCTGTTCATGTCCTTCGCCCACTTTTTGATGGGGTTGTTTGTTTTTTTCTTGTAAATTTGTTGAAGTTCATTGTAGATTCTGGATATTAGCCCTTTGTCAGATGAGTAGGTTGCAAAAATTTTCTCCCATTTTGTAGGTTGCCTGTTCACTCTGATGGTAGTTTCCTTTGCTGTGCAGAAGCTCTTTAGTTTAATTAGATCCCATTTGTCAATTTTGGCTTTTGTTGCCATTGCTTTCGGTGTTTTAGACATGAAGTCCTTGCCCATGCCTATGCCCTGAATGGTAATGCCTAGGTTTTCTTCTAGGGTTTTTATGGTTTTAGGTCTAACGTTTAAGTTTTAATCCATCTTGAATTGATTTTTGTATAAGGTGTAAGGAAGGGATCCAGTTTCAGCTTTCTCCATATGGCTAGCCAGTTTTCCCAGCACCATTTATTAAATAGGGAATCCTTTCCCCATTTCTTGTTTTTCTCAGGTTTGCCAAAGATCAGATAGTTGTAGATATGCGGCGTTATTTCTGAGGGCTCTGTTCTGTTCCATTGATCTATATCTCTGTTTGGTACCAGTACCATGCTGTTTTGGTTACTGTAGCCTTGTAGTATAGTTTAAAGTCAGGTAGCGTGATGCCTCCAGCCTTGTTCTTTTGGCTTAGGATTGACTTGGCGATGCGGGCTCTTTTTTGGTTCCATATGAACTTTAAAGTAGTTTTTTCCAATTCTGTGAAGAAAGTTATTGGTAGCTTGATGGGGATGGCATTGAATCTATACATTACCTTGGGCAGTATGGCCATTTTCATGATATTGATTCTTCCTACCCATGAGCATGGAATGTTCTTCCATTTGTTTGTATCCTCTTTTATTTCATTGAGCAGTGATGGAAGATGAAATGAATGAAATGAAATGAGAAGGGAAGTTTAGAGAAAAAAGAATAAAAAGAAACGAACAAAGCCTCCAAGAAACATGGGACTATGTGAAAAGACCAAATCTACGTCCGATTGGTGTACCTGAAAGTGACAGAGAGAATGGAACCAAGTTGGAAAACACTCTGCAGGATATTATCCAGGAGAACTTCCCCAATCTAGCAAGGCAAGCCAACATTCAGATTCAGGAAATATAGAGAATGCCACAAAGATACTCCTCGAGAAGAGCAACTCCAAGACACATAATGGTCAGATTCACCAAAGTTAAAATGAAGGAAAAAATGTTAAGGGCAGTCAGAGAGAAAGGTCGGGTTACCCACAAAGGGAAGCCCATCAGACTAACAGCGGATCTCTCGGCAGAAACTCTACAAGCCAGAAGAGAGTGGGGGCCAATATTCAACATTCTTACAGAAAAGAATTTTCAATGCAGAATTTCATATCCAGCCAAACTAAGCTTCATAAGTGAAGGAGAAATAAAATACTTTACAGACAAGCAAATGCTGAGAGATTTGGTCACCACCAGGCCAGCCCTAAAAGAGCTCCTGAAAGAAGCATTGAACATGGAAAGGAACAACCGGTACCAGCCACTGCAAAATCATGCCAAATTGTAAAGACCGTCGAGGCTAGGAAGAAACTGCATCAACTACCGAGCAAAATAACCAGCTCACATCATAATGACAGGATCAAATTCACACATAACAATATTAACTTTAAATGCAAATGGACTAAATGCTCCAATTAAAAGACACAGACTGGCAAATTGGATAAAGAGTCAAGACCCATCAGTGTGCTGTATTCAGGAAACCCATCTCACGTGCAGAGACACACATAGGCTCAAAATAAAAGGATGGAGGAAGATCTACCAAGCAAATGGAAAACAAAAAAAAGGCAGGGGTTGCAATCCTAGTCTCTGATAAAACAGACTTTAAACCAACAAAGATCAAAAGAGACAAAGAAGGCCATTACATAATGGTAAAGGGATCAATTCAACAAGAAGAGCTAACTATCCTAAATATATATGCACCCAATACAGGAGCACCCAGATTCATAAAGCAAGTCCTGAGTGACCTACAAAGAGACTTAGACTCCCACACAATAATAATGGGAGACTTTAACACCCCACTGTCAACATTAGATAGATCAACGAGACAGAAAGTTAACAAGGATACCCAGGAATTGAACTCAGCTCTGCACCAAGCAGACCTAATAGACATCTACAGAACTCTCCACCCCAAATCAACAGAATATACATTTTTTTCAGCACCACACCACACCTATTCCAAAATTGACCACATACTTGGAAGTAAAGCTCTCTTCAGCAAATGTAAAAGAACAGAAATTATAGCAAACTGTCTCTCAGACCACAGTGCAATCAAACTAGAACTCAGGATTAAGAAACTCACTCAAAACTGCTCAACTACATAGAAACTGAACAACCTGCTCTTGAATGACTACTGGGTACATAACGAAATGAAGGCAGAAATAAAGATGTTCTTTGAAACCAACGAGAACAGGGACACAACGTACCAGAATCTCTGGGATGCATTCAAAGCAGTGTGTGGAGGGAAATTTATAGCACTAAATGCCCACAAGAGAAAGCAGGAAAGATCTAAAATTGGCACTCTAACATCACAATTAAAAGAACTAGAGAAGCAAGAGCAAACACATTCAAAAGCTAGCAGAAGGCAAGAAATAACTAAGATCAGAGCAGAACTGAAGGAAATAAAGACACAAAAAACCCTTCAAAAATCAATGAATCCAGGAGCTGGTTTTTTGAAAAGATCAACAAAATTGATAGACCACTAGCAACACTAAAAAAGAAGAAAAGAGAGAAGAATCAAATAGACACAATAAAAAATGATAAAGGAGATATCCCCACCAATCCCACAGAAATACAAACTACCATCAGAGAATACTACAAACACCTCTACACAAATAAACTAGAAAATCTAGAAGAAATGGATAAATTCCTCAACACATACACCCTCCCAAGACTAAACCAGGAAGAAGTTGAATCTCTGAATAGACCAATAACAGGATCTGAAATTGTGGCAATAATCAATAGCTTACCAACCAAAAAGAGTCCAGGACCAGATGGATTCACAGCCGAATTCTACCAGAGGTACAAGGAGGAACTGGTACCATTCCTTCTGAAACTATTCCAATCAATAGAAAAAGAGGGAATCCTCCCTAACTCATTTTATGAGGCCAGCATCATCCTGATACCAAAGCCGGGCAGAGACACAACCAAAAAAGAGAATTTTAGACCAATATCCTTGATGAACATTGATGCAAAAGTCCTCAATAAAATACTGGTAAACTGAATCCAGCAGCACATCAAAAAGCTTATCTACCATGATCAAGTGGGCTTCATCCCTGGGATGCAAGGCTGGTTCAATATACGTAAATCAATAAATGTAATCCAGCATATAAACAGAACCAAAGACAAAAACCACATGATTATCTCAATAGATGCAGAAAAGGCCTTTGACAAAATTCAACAACCCTTCATGCTAAAAACTCTCAATAAATTAGGTATTGATAGGACGTATCTCAAAATAATAAGAGCTATCTATGACAAACCCACAGCCAATATCATACTGAATGGGCAAAAACTGGAAGCATTCCCTTTGAAAACTGGCACAAGACAGGGATGCCCTCTGTCACCACTCCTATTCACCATAGTGTTGGAAGTTCTGGCCAGGCAATTAGGCAGGAGAAGGAAATAAAGGGTATTCAATTAGGAAAAGAGGAAGTCAAATCGTCCTGTTTGCAGATGACATGATTGTATATATCTAGAAAACCCCATTGTCTCAGCCCAAAATCTCCTTAAGCTGATAAGCAAGTTCAGCAAAGTCTCAGGATACAAACTCAATGTACAAAAATCACAAGCATTCTTATACACCAATAACAGACAGAGAGCCAAATCATGAGTGAACTCCCATTCACAATTGCTTCAAAGAGAACAAAATACCTAGGAATCCAACTTACAAGGGACGTGAAGGACCTCTTCAAGGAGAATAAGTAATCTTTGATTTTTTTTTTGTTTTATTTTGTTTTGTTTCCTGACTCACTGCACTATCTTGCTCCTCCAGTAAAATGTTGAACAGAAGTAGTTATAGTAGTCATCCTTGTCCTTCTCCTGATCTCAGAAGGAAAGCTTTCAACATTCTACCATTTATTATGATTTTTGATCTAAGCTTTCATAGTGGCCAACTATACATAGTTGGGTTAAGAAGGCTTTTTTGGCCCGGGCACGGTGGCTCATGCCTGTAAAGGCCAAGGCAGGCAGATCACCTGATGTCAGGAGTTCGAGCCCAGCCTGGCCAACATAGTGAAACCGTGTCTTCACTAAAAAATACAAAAATTAGCCAGGTGTGGTAGCAGGCAACTGTAATCCCAGGTACTCTGGAGGCTGAGGCAGGAGAATCGCTTGAACCCAGGAGGCGGAGGTCACAGTGAGCCAAGATCTCGCCACTGCACTCCAACCTGGGTGACACAACAAGACTCCATCTCAAAAAATAAAAAATAAAAGAAAGAACACTTTCTCTATTCCTAGTTTGGTTAGAGATTTTATCATAAATACTCTGTTAGCCAAGTGAGTTGCTAATACTGAACCTTAGAATTAAAATGACATAAATATACCCACCCAGTCATGGCAAAACTGATCTGAATAGTAGATCCCTCCAGAGAAGGCCCCTCCACAGTATTTGGCATGGGACAGAGAACTCATGTCCTCTGCAGAAAGGCACATTTCTAAATGAAAGGAGAATGGATAAAGCTGAAATAAGCATGACTGGTTATTCTTCCAGTATTTACCAATCAGGTGTCATTCATATTCCCTAGCATAGAGTGAGTAAAAGGACTGTAACGTTCTTCTCTACCAGAGTTTTTAAAAAGAGAGAGAGAATTGTAGAGAAGCTCTGTCCCTAAGTCATCCCATTTTAAAGATGAGGCTTTTACATGCAGAGGAACCCATCTCGTAGAAAGTTCACAGGGCATGGATAGGGAATGAGAGGACTAGGGAAGAAATCCATTGTGTCTTACTTAATTTCTCAGCAAATGTGCAAAGAATGAAGAATTGCAGTTCTTTGCATTTCCAGCCATCTGCTTAGCTGTAGGAACAACCAGGATAGATTCTCCCCTAAGCAAAGTTTGAGTCAGTCTCTATACCCTCTGTATATACAGCCAGAAGAAAAAAAAATCTGTCTTTCTAATAAGTCCTCCATGGAAGGATTAACTTTCAAACTCTCTTGACTATGGTTCACAATAAGAAACTTTTTTCAGCATGCACACACTATACATGCTGAAAAAAAGTTTTACAAATAATTCTTACTCTTACTTCATGTAAAGGGCTAAAGCACTTCAGAGCATTACTCTGACCCTATGAGTCAGGAAGGAAGCTGTCTCTGTCAGTTCATGCTACTATAACAAAATATCTTTGACTGGGTAATTCATAAACAACAGAAATTTATTCTCCACAGTTCTGGAAGCTTGGAAGTCCAAGATCAAGTCTCAGATAGATTTGGCATCTGGTGTAAGCTCACTCTCTGCTTCCAAATGGCACCTTCTTATGGCATCCTCACTTGGTGAAGGTGGAAGGGCAAAATGGGACTAGGGCATTCTCTTCTACCTCTTTCATAAGAGCATGAATCCCATTTATGAGAGTGGAGTGCTCATTACTTAATCACTTCCCAAAAGGCCCCAATTCTTAATACCGTCACATTGGGTGGTAGGTTCCAACATATGAATTTTGGAGGGACACATATATTCAAACCATAGCAGAAGTGATGAGGAAGCCTGAAAGTGGAGTAGATGTTGCTGGTGTCCAGCCTCAATGGTCCCCTTTACCAGGCCTGTCACCCATCCACTTGCAGCAGCACCTGTGAGTGTTGACTGCTAATGGCTCACAGCTGCACCCTTCTCTGGCTAATTGCCCTTGACCTACAGAAGCCATCTTGCCAGGAAATGCCCAGGAGTTTCAACCCCACTATCCCAACTCAGGTGCAGCCCGCAGCCAATGACTAATCAATATGGGATCAAAAGCCCAGCCCCATTGCCTCCAATTGGCGTAACTGTGGTGCATCACGCCTCCAGAGCCCCCTTGGGATTGGGCTGAAGTTAGACTCCAGCTGAAGCCAGTCTGTGCTTAGCTTCTCTTCTGCCCTAGCCTGCTTTCCTCACTTGCTTACTGATTTTTCCTGAAACCCTCAATAAATCACTTGCACAAGATTCCTCATCTCAGACTGTGCTTCCAGGGAATTGACCTAAGACAGGGAGCTAGGAAGGAAAAAGAAGTATGTTTGGGATATTTCAATACCTTTTAGCAGCTCTGTTCAATTTTTTCTCTTACATTTGGTAACCATCTCTGTAGAAAATTTTGACCATATTAAAAATATTTCACCTATCCACTATCATCAATGCTGGGAAAGCGACGATTACAATGGATGTACTTCTCTTAGTCAATTAAATACCTTCCTTGTGGAAGGATCCATTGTTCAACTGTTCCCATATTCTGTGAGTTACTGCGATGTGCTGCTACATCTTGACCTTTACATTATGCTCTCATTTGATTAGCTGACCACTTAATTTATCCCTTGTTAGTGGCCTCCCTGCCTTGTGTAGAAAAGACAGATGACCAACCAAAATAGACTACAGAAAAGGTCAGGTAAGTAGAAGGTATGGCCATATTTCAGGGAACAACGAATGAATTACAATTTACATACATCATTCCCTCAGTGAGAATAGACAAGTAGCAGAAAACGCATTCTTTCACATTCCAATAACACCCCATTCATTTACAGGCTAACTAAATGGAAACTCGGAACACCCGACCAGCCTGGACAAATGCTGCCCCAGCCTCTCTCTTGCAACTGAAATCCTAGGTCTTGACAGTGATAAAGTGCTAATGGCCATCACTGGTCCACATGTGGATGGCATCTTATATTTTTAAAATATTTTATCACAAGGAATTCACATTGCCAATGGGCATACAAAGTATGGCTTCACTCTTAAAATTTAGCTGAATGCATAAAGGTGAAAGTTACTTTTTCCTTCATATAAACAGTGGGAAGATAGCGGTTAAGAGTGTGGGCTTTGGAAAGAAACACTCTCAGGCGCAACTTCCAGGCTTGCCACTTATGGGTTGAGAAAACAGAGGCAAATTATTTAACCTCTCTGAGTATTGCTTTCCTTATCCATTAAAATAAAAGTGATAATTAGACCAAGTATCTTGATTCCGGAAGATTGATTCACTTAGTATGGTATCTAGCACACAGTGAACATCAAACAAATTTATGTTGTTATGATTACTTTTCAAGGCACGTGAAATTACTAAATTGTAGAGTTACTAAATTTTAAATTTAGTAATACAGAATCCCACTTTATAGATATAAGTGGAATGTCAGAGGGGTGAATACAGCCTCTCCAAAAGCTCCCAGGGGCTAGGTGCTGTGGCTTACATCTATAATCCTAATGCTTTGGGAGGCCAAGGTGGGAGGATTGACTTGAGGCCAGGAGTTCGAGAGCAGCCTGGGCAACATAGCAAGACCCCATTTCTATAAAAAACAAAAAAAAAATAGCCAGGCATAGTGGCACAGCCTGTACCTTAGCTTTTCAGTAGTTCAAGGCTACAGTGAGCTATGATTGTGCCACTGAACTCCAGCCTGGGCAACAGAGCGAGACTTCGACTCCAAAAAAAAAAAAAGCAGCCAGGGCCAGCGTATTGCACACTCCAGGCTCCCAGGCTCTCCATTCACATGGGATCTAATAGTATGCTGTGGGTTGCCACTTAACACTGTGTTGCAACCCTCTCTGGATTGTGGAATACAGAAAGCCTTACATGTCCTTTTCCTTGCTATGCTACTAGGTTTCCTTCAAAGAGACTGCCCATATAGTCACTCCATGTCTGAACCTATCTATAATATTAATATGACAAATGGCTCCTGATGACTTTCCCAGAAAAAAAAAAGCACCTAATAATTAAATCAAGGACTTGATAGAAAGTGAATATCCAAAGACACTTGTTTTGCAGAATTGAAGATGTCTTCCCTACTCTTTCTTTTTCTTAGTTCTAATTCATTTTAAGCTAATTACTCCTGCTTTGTGTTGCTGGCAGCAGCAAAAATAAACCCCCCTCCCCAAAAAAAGTTACAATCTAATCATGCAACAGTGAGAGATGACTGTCTCCCAACATGGTTGCGTGGTGGTTATTCTCAGTGTCACTTAATTTATTGTGTCCCTCTTCTCTGCTCAGTGCCCCAGGAGGCTGACCCATATTGAACTATATCATTTGGCTCCCTGCCCTGTAACTTTCTGTTAGGCTTGGCCAAAGAAAGGCACGAGTAGAAATTGCAAAGGAAAGGGAGAGTGAGGTTGAGATTTATTTATTTACTTATTTATTTCCCCAGCTTCCTCCCTGCCAATCATAGCAGGTTGACTACATCTCTCTACTGAAGGCCACAACTCCTGAAAGGTAGCCCTTGTCATAAAACTCTCTCTCCTCTCCCTCCCCCACCCTATGGGTTCCAGTAACCAACAGCTCCCCTTTCCCCTTCAGCCCAGGGATGGGAATGACCTCCCATTGTGACTAGCCTCTAAGTTATGGCACTATCATTTCCTGCTTTCCCTAACTGCCCCTTTGTAAATACGCCCTTCTCAGCAGTCTCTCCTCAAGTTCTTCAATTTGAACATTTCACTTGTTTTTTTCTGGGACTCTAACAGATAAATTTAATGAAAGTCAATAGTAAGTATAACTTAATTTGCATGTAGAAAATTAATTTTAGTTGTATTTCTAAATGTGCTAGGTCACTGTTCTCCTCCTATAGTGTGTGAATATTTTTCTCACCATTGCGTCCATCAGTGACCAAAACTTCGACTCAGGGACTGAATCATATAGAGACTAATTCTTAAACTTTGTCTATACCCAAAAGAGTTTCATAGTTTTCACTGTGGAAAACTACAAAAACTGATAACTGATCCTTATAAGCAGCTTTAGAGAAGCTCAATCTCAGTCCACAAAATAAAACCTAAAGGAAATAATGTACCTTTCTATCCTGGAAGTCAATTTCAAACTTAAGCCCCCATCAAACTGGTAGGAAACAATCCCAGGGGTTCAGTGGTCATCCCTTTTCCTCAGCTTGTATCTAAGTTCTGAGGGCAGAAGGGAGGAGAGTTTGCTGGGAGTAGTCATTTGCCCACACAGTTTGCCAAAGAGATGGTCACTGTCTTGTCCTGGTGGCTCCTTGAGGCCCAGTTTCTCACTGATGCCTCATGGTCCCAGGACACTAGATTCTGTGAGAATGTCTCAGGCCTTAACCACCTAGATGCACATTCTGGGGTCTTGCTCCCTCTGTAGGATGCTGTCAGGATCCCCACTTCTCTAGGGCCTACAACCTCTCTCCTTTCCTCCATCCAGCCCAAGAGAATGTTCTTCTAGTCTGCAGTGGGCACTTCTATGAACCCCTGCTTTGCCAAGCCAATCTGCTTCTTTCTAAAAGGGACTTTCAACTTTCCTCATCCTTGTTGGATACTTTGAGCACTCCTTTGGGTTTGGCCTTTGAAAACAGAAGCTAGAAGGAAATGAGGTCTTCCTTTTAGCCTTTCAACCCTGCCATTGACTTTGCTGAGGGGAGAGAAATGGGAAAAAAATTAATACAAATTAATCTCTCAAATATATCTAGCTGCACAGCCAAAAGCAGTTAATTTGAGGAGGGAAAAAAAAGCTATCACATGGTCCATGACTTTGCCCTCAGTATCTGCATTTGAGTTTTGGGAGACAGCATAGTTTTTATTCAACCACACTTGACTGCCTCAGGTCATGGTGGTGTCTGAATCCTATGATCCAAATATGACCGCTTATCAATATACACACACCTGAATTAAACAACACTGTTCCACTCAACTGTATTTTCTATTAAAAATATAATTTTCTATTGCATTAATTAATTTAAAATAATCTGCTGTTACTTATACTTTTAACATCATCTAAGAAAATATTTTAAAAGCAGGAAACCTTAAGTTCACCACTTTTATAAAATCTTGATCCACTTACTAATCTCAAAACTCCTACAGCCTTTTTCAACCAGAAAGAAGTTGTTTTTCCTTCTCAAAATAAATGGGATTTCCTCATGAAGTTGATTACCAGAATTGACTAATTATTAAATCATTAACCTTTTAATCCTTGCTCTAGCAGATTTCTAGTTCACCTCCAAAATAATCTTTAAGTTTTAAGAGGATTGTGTGCTTTCTTCAGATCAATTTGCAACATTTTTAAACAGAAAAGAACGTTAATTATACAGATTTTTCTAAACAGGTTTCATCATATGATATTACCTACACATCAAATTGTTTTTTTTTTTTTTTTTCAACTTTTCAGCAATCGTGAACTCTTGGTCTCTGCCAGGCTAGCAAGAAATGTGAGGATCCGTGTTCTGTGGCTCCACACTCAAGTCAGACCCAGCAGGCTTTGAAAGTGAGCATAAAAGGACTGCATAAGGATTCTAATATTTAAGCCCAGCTGGAGAATGTTACAGACCCTGTAGAGCTCCTTCAAGACGTGACAGGATTCCTCGTATTTCCAGCTGTAAATGCAACCTTTTCAACCTCAAATATCCTGCAATCCTTCAAGTATTAAGAAAGTTTCAACCTTGGTCTTTTAGCATGTTTTACTTAACACACCTCCTCATGTCATCAGAAGACCTCCCCAAATCCCGTTACATGGCTCCACTTCTGACCGGAAAGAGCAGAATCTGAGCTGTGCCTGGGTTAGGCTCAGAGCCAAATTCCTAAGTCTATTAAGAACCACCCTAAAATGACCAATCACAAGAGAGTCCCATAGATCAAAAACCTCAAGAAATAGAACGGATCTTCAGCTGTCTTACGGCAAAAACATCCTAAAACCCCATCTTCTCCTGTGGCTCTTAGAACAGACGAAGCAAGGTAAGTGGATTTGGTCGAGTCCACTCATCTTTGTTATATGTGCCCTTAACCGCAAGCACAGGTACTATTTATTATGACTAGATGGCCAATGAGCTACGAAGGAATGGGGCTGTCTATGAAGTGCCTTTAAGGTGACAGGTAGAAATGAATACTTGTTATAATTTTTTAAGTCCCAAGGAACATTTGTCAAGCAAGATTCTGTCCTATTCAAGACATGTATATCTTTCTCTGTATTTTCTGCCCTATGCAATTAGAGGCTATTATCCAATGATGACTATTATAAACCCAAGGCATTAATCATCCCATAGTTTTTTAGTGAAGATCTATGTAACTAATACCCATTTCCTTAGTCATTAGCTGGCCTGGGAAAGACGAGATCATTTTGAGTCTCTGAAGTCTTAAAAGCAAACATTTACCAAATTCTTTCCACTTGTTTTGGTGCTTATTTACTGATTTAAAAAAAAAAATCTTCCAAGTGTAACATTCCACAAACCCCACCGACATTGTTCTCCAAACACCTGGCTTAGTTGTCGAAAGGAAGAGAGTGGCGTGGGCAGGAAGATTGAACTGAGTAAGCCCTGGCCTGTTTTCATTTATGAAATCCCTTTCACTGCTGAGCAAATGGAAAGGCAAGGCCACAGAGACTCCTTGAGGCATCAATCTGCTTGAATTAATGTGTTGCTACTCAGAATCTGATTGTGAAGCTTAAGAACTTGCATTTAAGGAGAAAACACCATGTGTGTCTGGGTATGCCATGCAGATTGACAGGGAAACCAAGGCATGTGGTGGACTTTGCAGAGCATATCTGGATGCTATAAATCACCAGCTTTACACGTGTTACTTAGAATATCCATATAGAAGGAATGCAAGAATTATTTCAATATTAGAACCATCTCCTCTTCCAGGGTATTTTTACACCTAGCTTATTGAATTAATCATATACAAATCATTTTTCATGTATTTTATAGTTGTCATGTCATGTTCCAAAATGACTGTTATTTGAATATATCCAGGTACTTAGAAAGCTCAAAATTAACTAAAATTATCTTAAAGAGAATTAAATAGATTTTTAAAGTGTTTAACACAAAATACCTATGCAAAATTTAATAGCTTTCCTTCCCAGCAGGAAAACACAAGGAAAATAAAAGGAAAACTGGGTCTCTTTAGATGTGCAATAATATATAATGCTTTGGAATAACTTTAATGGGAAATGTAAATACCCTTATGAAGAAAACTATAAAACTTTATTAAGGAACATTAAAATTTTTTTGACTAAATGAAAATATATATCACATACTTGGATGGAAAGAATGGTTATTTAACAAAGTCAATACTTGCCAAATTAATGTGAAGGCTTAATGCAATTCTAATCAAAATACCATTTTAACTTTTTCCGTAAAATGATAAAACGATCTTAAAGTTCGTCCAGAAGAATAAATAGGCAAGAGTAACTAGAACTGAAAAATAAGTGCATTGTACATCAGTAGTAGGTAAAACATAACACAACAAAAAAAAATTATGGCATTAGCACAAGAGTATAAAAATAGAGTTGACCCCTGAACAACTCGAGATTGAACTGTGCAGATCCACTTGTAGATGGATTTTCTTCTGCCTCTGCCATCCCTGAGACAGCAACACCAACCCTTCCTTTTCCTCCTCCTCCTACTCAGCCTACTCAATATGAATACAGCAAGGATGGAGACCTTTATGATGATCTACTTCTGCTTAATGCACAGTAAATATATTTTCCTTTCCTTATGATTTTCTTTGTAACATCTTCTCTTCTCTAGCTTACTCTGTTGTAAAAAAAAAACTACATAATATATATATAACATACAAAATATGTGATAATTGACTGTTTATGTTATTTGTAAGGTTTCCAGTCAACAGCAAGTTATTAGTAGTTAAGTTTTGGGGGAATCAAAAGTTATACATGAATTTTGACTGGGCAGGGGATCAGCATGCCTAACCTCTGTTATTGTAGAGTTTCCAGTCAACAGCAAGTTATTAGTAGTTAAGTTTTGGGGGAATCAAAAGTTATATGTGAATTTTTACTAGGCAGGGAATCAGCATGCCTAACCTCTGTGTTATTCAAGGGTCAACTGCAATCAGATAAAATTGGCTACATAAACCAGAGACCGATCCTACTAATCTATGCTTTTTTAATATAAAAAATCTAGGGAGATGGCCTCACAAGTCAGTGTTGAATGTGCCTAGGTAGTTGGTTTACTCACTCGCCTATCACTTGTGGTCACCCAATCTCATGCACATTTTCCCTATATTTCAATAATTTCCCACATTGTGAGGACTGCCTTCCAAAAATAATTTCTAGGAAAGTTCCTTCCCCAGTCAGATGCGGCTACATTTTCCTCAAAAGTTCCAAACGTTTTACAGGTAAATGCGGCAGTGGAGGCAGCTGGTAGATCACTCACCTGGCCAGTGCTCTGACACAGCTCTAGACGTAATTGCTGGAAGGTCGCCCCCAGCTCAGTGATTTTGTGGCCACATGAGATCCTCAGTATGTGCCACATCTGCTTAAATTAGCCATAGTGGATTCTGTTCTTTACAACTAAAATGCTAACTAATAAAAATTGTTTTAATGAAAAACAGCCATTTAAATCCACACCTCACACCACACACATTAAAGTGAATTCCTGTAGATCAGGAGATAAATGTTTTCGCATCAAATCATTTAAAAACTAAAGAAAAATATAGATGACCTCTGAATAGAGAAAGACTCTCTAATGAGGGAAAACAAAAAAGAGAAAACAAGAAAAAGGTAAATACATTTCAGCACTTAAAAATGTTATACTTCTTGGGTGAAAGGGTACAAACATACAGTAAGATGGAAGGAATAAATTCAATATTTGATAGAGCAGGGTGAGTATACTTAACAAAAATGTGTTGTATTCGGGTGATGGACACCCTAAATACCCTGCCCTGACTTGATCACTTCACATTATATACATGTAACACAATTTTACATGCACCCTATAAATTTGTACAAATTAAAAAAAAAATGCATTGACAAAGGCTTCTTTAAAAAGTTAGCATGCAGAATCTGTAAAAAGAAGTAAAATGTTGTTCATTGTCTTTTTATCTTTATGAGTTCTTTTGTTTCTAAATAAAGAAGGATTTACTCAATTAAAAAAAAAGGTCACACTTCTATCCCTCCAAGGGGGGAGTGTACAAAAGCTAATAAATATGTACTTATTGGCTTATTTAGATATTTTTATAAAGATCACTAGTAATTACATAAATGCAATAAAAATAAGAGCGTTTCAACCATCAAGTTAGCAAAGGTTTAATAATAATAATAATAATAATTTTTGATTCTAATAAAAACATTCATTTACTCAATTTGCAGGAATGTGGATTGGTACAAACTTTCTGGGATACAATCTCACCATATGTATATTAAGAGTCTTTAAAATATTTAGGCTGTACATGAAATGAGTAGTTCTAGAAATCTGTGTAAGGGAAAAAATTATACTTTTCTATATTATTTTCATAAGCAAAAAATCAAAGGCATTACAGAGATACTAAATACAAGTTTAATGGAAAAAGAGGCTACAAGGAAGTCTTCCAGCAAGACTACTACTTCCCACCCAAAACACTTAAAATTATACGTTAACAAATGAAAGTAAAGAAGGATGTATTTAGTCTACAAGTCAGAAACCGAAGTAATTCTGTCCTTCAGGCACATCACACACATTCTCTCTTGGAAGCAACAGAATAGGAAGGTACAGCTCACCTGCCTTTGTGACCCAGGAGTGGTACAGGAAACGGAGGAAAGGTTGTAAATTACTCTGAGGATTTCCTCCCCTCATTGGCTAAGATGGGTGCTTAACCCACACTGCCCAGCATTTAACACTGGGACTATTCCAGAACACCCAGTCATATAGTCACTGTATGATCCTGACATCTCCTCAATATTTATAAAATGTCATGCCAATAAGGCCTTTCCTCCTACGGTAAGCTGGGATATTTTACACTGCTCAGATGTTTGTAGGGTGCAGCCTCTGGCTTAGTTTAGCCTCGACCACAAATATAATTAGCTAGAGAGTAAGATCCAAAATTTAGTATAAACTAACCCAATTTTAGAAGCAAAAATAAGACATAATTCTGGTTATAATGAATCCAAAAAGTATAGTAAAATATAGAATAATTGCCTCTCATCTGAATTAATAGTGTTGACACAGTCACTTAAATCTGGAAGTTACTTATTTCAAGAACTAGACACCTGAATTTGAGATAATTCTCCAAAGACTATTAGTAAATTATCAGTTACATTCCCCATTTATAACTGTCTTGTATTTTTTTTCATTATATTATGTTATTTTATTTTTTGTAGAGATAGGGTTCTCAGTATGTTGCCCAGGCTGGTCTCAAACTTCTGGCCTCAAGTGATCCTCCCCCTTCAGCCTCCCAAAGGGCTGGGGTTACAGGCATGAGTCACCATGCCCAGCCACTCATAATTATTATTAAGTTATTTCCTCAGTTATAAGACATCTGAGACATCTGGGTCAAGTATTTTCAAGATGCCATAAAATATCAACATGAGGCAGAAAACGTGAGGATGAAATTGTTCAAAGATGCAAATCTGAGAGACAGGGTATGGGTGAATCTGGGAGGTGGGCACACACCAAGAGGCAGGCCCTGGAATCGGAAACCACTCTCTGCCAAGAAGGGATGCACATGGATCTTTCCAGCCACACCCACATGTGGGGGAAACAACATCAGTGGTGTCTTTAACATCCTCTAAGCACATAAAGGACAAATGCAAGATTGTTTTACTCATTTTGTCAATTGTAAGTTTTCTAACTTTGAATCCATGTAAAGCTAGAAGTGTCATTGATGTGTATCTATTAACTTTTAATGGTAGTCACCATGCCTATAAAGGTGGCCCAAGGTGATAAGATATCAGGGTTCAATTCCAGAGAGGTGTAACTCCCACTTCCAAGGAAGGCAGCAGCACATGGATGACCCACTCCTGACCCAGGGATAGCAACAAAGAATAACAACACAAAGACAACCATGATTCAAAATGCCAAGATGTGCGCCATGGTCTGACTAGAAAATAATTGATCATGTTCTTTGTAACCATCCAAAGAAAAGACCATGGGGCTTAAGGTATATTCCATACATGTTTCAAAAGTTCATTTTAGTATTATTTATGAACATATGCAAAAAATCTATCCTGTGTACATGTAATAGAGTCCATTAATTATTTTGTAGTTAATGGAGAAATGAGTTCAGGTTGGGCCTTTTAATCTAAGTAGAAAGGTCCCTCTCTCAGATGTAATCCTCACTAAAGGACAATATGTTTAAGAGATATTTTCTAAGAAAATCTGAGAAAACGCTGAGGTGAAAACCAGAGAATGTCAAGATCTTTCTCCCCAAAACCACTGCTTTTCCTCCCAACTCTACCATACTCCTCAGCAAGTTTCTCCCAATTCCTGCTCCCTTCCACAGGACCAGTTTAAGGACATGGAGACTGGCTCTTACCACAAAATAAAAGCCCTGTTGTGAGGGAGACTCACTGCATTTTTTTAAGTCCCTGCTAGGTATGGATGCCACACTGGCCTGTTTCCACCCCCAGATGGCCCTCTCTGCTTCTAGAAACTAATTATCTAGGCTCCTAGTCACTCAGCCTTCTATACTCTGTGTCTGTTAGGTCCACCACTACTCACTCCATGCACCTGCATCAATCACAGCTTCCTCCCCCACCTGGTGGCAACTCCAACAACCAAAACTCTGGGAGGTCCCAGACTCAACCCAATTCCTGAGCCTATGAGAATGGAGACAACAAGGACATCAGCATCCTTGCCTCCACCCTCATCTAATGGAATCAGGAACTAAGTCAATGGAATACAGCCAAGAAACCTAGTAATTCTGTACAATATTCCTCCTAGTTCATCCCCCATCTCCCATCATGCTGGAGCTCTCCAAAGGGTAAGGTTTGTGCGTTGATTTCCCCATTTAGCACTTGAGTTACTCTCAAGCACTAGAGCCATGCTCATCATAGCCTGAGGCCTGAGAGCATGCATAGTTGTGAGCAGCCTTCTCCTCTGATTCATTCTAGCCACTGACAAATTACCTGGCACTAAGCAACAGCCATCTGGCTGGATTTGATCTATGCTGGTTATTCTCTATGTGCTCCCTCACTTCCAACCATCCTCCATCCTTGTATGTCTTGCTCTGTGCCCCAGGAGGCTGACCTCACGGATTCTCTCATTGCTATCTCCAGATTGGGTTTGACCAATGGGAGGCACCAGGAGGAGATGGAACAGAAGGAGAACAAGAGGTCAGATTATTTCTTTTCTTTTCTTTTTTATACTTTAAGTTCTAGGGTACATGTGCAAAATGTGCAGGTTTGTTACATATGTGTGCAGGTTTGTTACATATGTATACATGTGCCATGTTGGTGTGCTACACCCATTAACTCGTTATTTACATTAGGTATTTCTTCTAATGCTATCCCTCACCCCTACCCTTACCCCACAACAGATCCTGGTATGTGATGTTCCCCACCCTGTGTCCAAGTGTTCTCATTGTTCAATTCCCACCTATGACTGAGAACATGTGGTGTTTGGTTTTCTGTCCTCATGATAGTTTGCTCAGAATGATGGTTTCCAGCTTCATCCATGTCCCTACAAAAGACATGAACTCATCATTTTTTATGGCTTCATAGTATTCCATGGTGTATATGTGCCACATTTTCTTAATCTAGTCTATCATTGTTGGACATTTGGGTTGGTTCCAAGTCTTTGCTATTGTGAATAGTGCCACAATAAACATACATGTGCATGTGTCTTTATAGCAGCATGATTTATAATCCTTTGGATATATACCCAATAATGGGATTGCTGGGTCAAATGGTATTTCTAGTTCTAGATCCTTGAGGAATTGCCACACTGTCTTCCACAATGGCTGAACTAGTTTACAGTTCCACCAACAGTGTAAAAGTGTTCCTATTTCTCCACATCCTCTCCAGCACCTGTTGTTTCCTGACTTTTTAATGATTGCCATTCTAACTGGTGTGAGATGGTATCTCATTGTGGTTTTGATTTGCATTTCTCTAATGACCAGTGATGATGAGCATTTTTTCATCTGTCTGTTGGCTGCATAAATGTCTTCTTCTGAGAAGTGTTTGTTCATATTCTTCACCCACTATTTGATGGGGTTGTTTGATTTTTTCTTGTAAATTTGTTTGAGTTCTTTGTAGATTTTGGATATTAGCCCTTTGTCAGATGGGTAGCTTGCAAAAATTTTCTCTCATTCTGTAGGTTGCCTGTTCACTCTGATGGTAGTTTCTTTTGCTGTGCAGAAGCTCTTTAGTTTAATTAGATCCCATTTGTCAATTTTGGCTTTTGTTGCCATTGCTTTTGGTGTTTTAGTCATGAAGTCCTTGCCCACGCCTATGTCCTGAATGGTACTGCTTCAGTTTTCTTCTAGGGTTTTTATGGTTTTAGGTCTAACATTTAAGTCTTTAATCCATCTTGAATTAATTTTTGTATAAGGTGTAAGGAAGGGATCCAGTTTCAGCTTTCTGCATAAGGCTAGCCAGTTTTCCCAGCACCATTTGTTGAATAGGGAATCCTTTCCCCATTTCTTGTTTTTGCCAGGTTTGTCAAAGATCAGATGGTTGTAGATGTGTGGTATCAAACTATACTACAAGGCTACAGTAAACAAAACAGCATGGTACTGGTACCAAAACAGAGATATAGACCAATGGAACAGAACAGAGCCCTCAGAAGTCAGGCTATTTCTTCTCCACTCCCTCCCTGGTCTCGGCCCTGTGTCTAGCAGTGGTTCTGCCCTCTTGTGATCACAACATTGGCCAGAGGCAGCTCCTCCCTAACAGCTCCTGCTCTCACGGGGCTGCAGAGACATCATTCTCTCTTGCTCCTTCAGACCGAGGGTGGTAACAACTCCCAGCTGTTGCTAGTCCCTTAGTACTCCATCTTCCCTGATTGGCTCCCTTAACTCTGTCCACACCATTCTCAGCTTTCCCTTCATCACTGTCTTGTGAATGATCTGAACTGGATTCTGTTTCTTGAAAGTTTCTCCATCGTTCATATCCATCACCATGTCCACCACCCCATTCCACATGCCTGATTCTTCATCCCCTACCTAAGCCAACTCTGCCCCATGGACAGGACATTTTGAGCCTTTCTGCATCCCACCAAGTGTGCCAGCCATGCTATACCCCCTAAGCATTGGACTCTACTCTGTCCAGGATGCTGCACTGAGATCTCTGCACACTTCAACTACACTAGCAAGACACTCAACTATGACCATGACTTCACTGTTTACCTGGATCATTTCTGGTTTGCAAATATCCCAATGCACACTATTCATGCACAGCCTGGTTGTAACCCACCTTGCACTCACCATCAATACAGTAGATGTATCCCATTCTGGCTCTTCTTCATGTATTGAAGACCAGGTATACCCTGACTACCAGTTTCCAAGTGCTGTTCAGGGGCTGGGGTGCTACTGTATCCTCCCCTCCATCCTGTACTCTGTACCAGCCAGCACCTGGAGCAGTCCCAGCACTGTCAGAGGGGATAAGGAGACGGGAACCATAACACTTTCCATTGGATTATATCCTCAAATTCCATCAGATCCTGTATCCACAAAACTCAGCTATATTTGGGGTCATATGTAGATGTATCATGGTCTTGGGTGACTTTGAAAGAGCTGATAATTATTACTTTTAGAATTCTAGGTTCTTTGGACTTAAAACCTTCCTCATCTTGCTACAAAGGTCTGCATGACTCATGCTGCTATTTGCCTCCCTCATCCAGTGTCTGACCTCACTCTCAGGGAGGCCCCCTCCACTCTGGTAACATCCTACCCCAGACGCCAAGCAAAATACAATTTCTCCCACTCCCTGAGAGCCTGCCTCCTGTCTCCCCAAGATACCACTCCCTTTCTTCCAAAAAAGCCTCCCAGCCCTCCCTCTCCAGAACATCAGCCCTCGTGCTGCGTAAATAATTTGTTCATCTTCCTCCAATACCTTTCCTCTTTTCCCTTGTCATTTTCACTCACATGCTGATGTCCAAAAAGATGTGGGGGTGGGGGAGGGCTCTAGCCAGGAGGGAAGAAGATACATTATCTTTCTGGCACTTTCTAATAGGGTCTTTTTCAAAATTTGAAGGGAGATACACAAGCTGGAACAAATTTCTTTCAAGCCCATTTAGGCTTTCTTGTGCTTTTTCCATTATCATTTTTATAGCGGAGATTTCAGTGAGGATTCACAGTGAGTCATTTTATGAGGTAGCTCCATCTGTACCATCTGCAGGCATGACTTTCCCATCACTCCAGACATTACGTATCTCCTTATGGCAGCCCGGACAGGGGGTGGAGATTGCCAAGCCAGGTCACATGCCAGGAGTCCATCACTCATCTGAAGGCGGTGGGCAGGGTCTGCTTACAATTAGGTTCAACTCCTGGTTCTGGATAATATGTCCCTCTGGCTTCAGATGCTTTCTTGCCAGCTCCCTGCTGGGCCCAGGAGGAGTTGGGACTCTGTCTTCTTGGTTTCTTTCCTTCTCTATCTCTGATCCCCATCACACCTGCTTTCTTGCTCTCATTATCCGTATCTGTCTATATCTCTTTCCATCATCCCATCTCTGTCTCTTATTATACACCTCTCTCCATCTCTTTCTCCTTCCCCATGTTTCTGTTGCTCCATCTCTCCTCTGCCTCTCTTTCACTAGGCCTCATTCTTCTTCTCCCTCCTCTTGTCCTTCCCTCTTTTCTGTCCTTTTCTCTGTGACTGGTCCTTTACAAAGAAAATTTTCAAATCACGCTAACATAGAATACAGCTGCTTCTCACAATGTAACCAGAATGACAGGATGCAGAGCAAATGAATTTTTAAAATCCATCTCCTAAGAGAGAGAATCTCATGTTCAAAATGTTTGTAAGAAAAGTCAGGATTTGTATATAGTGCTATTGCTGGATAAAACATATGTAAACTTTAGGGATGGGAGTGAGAAAGTCATTTGTGAAATGAGTATTAGGGAGAGGTCACCACTAAATCAGGAAGTAGAACTTCTCAGTACAGTCTTTTCAACGCTAATATGGCCCAAATTTCAATTTAGAATAAATTTCCTGGGTGTCAATCATTTCTCCCACATTCTGTTCCATTCATTGTAAAACACTAGAACCAAAAATGAGATTGTGATTACGAATTTTTTTCTATAACTCAATCGCCTGCATTTAATTTGCATCTTACTTGGGGAAGCTATATAAGTAAATAAAGACTTCCAAATCTTCAACACTGTCAATTCAATTTAAAGGATTCCTAGTAATAAAAAAAAAAGTCTGTCTTTACATGACTCAGTGGTACAACCACTCTATTAAACAGATGAATCTACTTCATGATTGTTTGACACTCACACTCACATGGTAAATCATCTAAACATCAAGGAAGGTTAGGGTCTTTTCTTTTGTCGCACCACAAAGATATTCATACACATGGCATGACAGATACTTGACATATTATCAAATTCAAATCAATATGTGCTCAAATCCTTACTTTGCTAACTTACATGTTCTGTGGCAGCTAACTTTTAAAAGCTTCAGTGTCCTCCTCTGTAAAATGTGCACTATAGCACCTGCCCCATAGTATCCTTAGGAAAATCTAATGAAGTGCTATCTCTACTCCAGCTGGAAGTTAGATCATGCCCAATGCCTTTTGTGTTTCTTAATAAGCTGCTCTATTAGGTACTATGAATTAGCCCTCAAATTAACAAAATCACCCAGTGATATAGATGGTTGAAAAACTGATGATTCCACTGTTTTAAAATTGTCTGACAGCCTTTCACATAATGTATTTAATTGTCTCACCCTTAGAATTGTCAATAACAGTAACAACAGGAGCTAATACTTATTTAGGTAAGTTCTATGCTGCGTGTTTTATATGTATTGTCTCATTTTGTCTCACGACAACTTTTAAAGTAGATATTTTCCTCCTTTTTCATGAAACTGAGGCTCACAGATCTTAAGTAATTTGCCTAATGCCACACCTACCTAGTCAGTGGCACAGCTGGAAATTTTCTGCTGTTGTTGTTGTAATCTCAGCTTTTATTTCAGATTTAGGGGGTACATGTGCCGGTTTGTTACTTGGGTATATTTCGTGACACTGATGTTTGGATTACGAATGATCCCATAGCCCAGGGAACAAGCACAGTACCCAACTGTTAGTTTTTCAACCCCTGCCCTCCTCCCTCTCTACTGCCTCTAGTAGTCCCCACAGCTGGGAATTTAAACCAAGTCTTTCAGACTCAGAGCCCATGCTCTGCTCCCAAGACAATGTGGCACAGAGGGATAAGGTGACTACTGAACTTTATCATGACAGCTGATTTAGCTAATAAGTGGCTGAGGTTTTTTTTAAATCTATGGACAATCTAGAAACTGAACAGCAATGCCTAATTTAAACTCTTGGAAAACAATGCCTTTCTCCATCACAAGGCCCGAACATCAGCTCCAGCAAGATTACAAGACCATGTAACATGGAACCCAAGTCCTGGCATTAAGTCCCAGCTCTAACTGCAAGCTGTGTGCCCTGGGTAAAATCATATCACCTCTCTGATTCTCAGTTTTCAAATGTTGAAACATAACTAGAATGAAAGTTGAGAATTGAACCAAATGGTATGTTAAGTGTACCTTTTACCTAAGTGTAAAGTATTTTCATTTTCCTATGTAGGTTTTCCAAACAATACAGTGTGAAAAAGCCGAGTCACCCTGAGATAAGTGTTAGGCTGAGAAATATTTGGTCTATGGGCCACTATTCCAAGGCAAGAGCATGATATCTGCCATTATTACCATTCGAAATCTCTACCCCAGAATGAATGGGGGGTGGGGAGGAACAGAACTTTTGACAACAGACCAGTAAGAAATAGAATGTAGATGTTAATTCATAATAGAAAAAGAAGTACAATTCATGGCAGGAAAAAAATAAAAAGAAGTCTATTTTTTTCTATATATTAACATTTTTTGGCTGGGCATGGTGGCACATGCCCATAATCTCAGCATTTTGGGAGGCAGAGGCAGGAGGACTGCTTGAGCCCAGAAATTCAAGACCAGCCTATGAAACATAGCAAGACCCCATCTCTACAGAAAATTTAAAAATTAGCTGGGCATGGTGGTGCACACCTGTAATCCTAGCTACTCAGGAAGCTGAGGTGGGAAGATTACTTGAGCACAGGAGGTTGAGGCTACAGTGAGCAGTGATTGCACCACTGTAATCCAGCCTGGGCAACAGAGCAAGAACTTGTCTCAAAAAAAAAAAAAAGTAAAGAAATAGAATGTAGACATTAGTTCATGGTAGAAAAAGAAGCATAATTTGTGGCAGGTAAAATTAAAAGTCTCTATTTTTTCTATACATTAATATTTTGTATGCATTTTTATCTATTCAATAATGTCACATGATCACCTATGGAGTTTAACCTGAAATCTACTCCAAGACATGGTAAAACACATAGAATCTAAGACTTGTGAAGTTTACTTCTCTTTGCCCAAAGAAGGTCTATATCAATCAACAACTTTTGGTGTCACTGATTCACCTGCTAACTCTTCATGGGTAGATGAGTCCCTTTTCTGTAGCCCTTGACGTTTCTCAGTTGGGAATTTCCAAAGGATTTGGAGGGCAACAAATGCTTTCCTGGACCCTGTGTAGTGAGTTACCACTTTGTCATCATTCAGGATTCAACATGGACATGAGGCTAATGCAGGACATGGTCATATAGGTTCATGGTTGTAGAGCCATCTCAAAACAGAAAGCAAGGCTCTTCCTGTCCTTTCTGTTGGTTTCAGGTGGGAACATTCACTTCCTAAATCATTTCTCATCGGAAAACAGCTGAACCTAGGTGTGGATGAGGAAAAAGGGAGAGATGATAACCAACTGAATGGAAAGCTCTTCTCACATGGCACCATCTGGTAGTGAAAGAGCAGGGGATTAGAGCTCCAGGCCCTGACCTGCAACTCTCTGTGGGACCTTAACTAGTCACTTAATTCTTCTGATCTCTGTCTTCTCATCTGTAGAATTACAGGACTGACCTAAATGGTCTCTTTCTAAGCCCAAGACTCTATCCAGTAATTTTAAATATTCTCTAGATTAAGTAAAGCTAAAATACTTGATTTCTGATTAAGCTCTTTTTTATTATTTACTCCAAGAGGCAAAGAAGATTCATCTTTTAAAAAAACAGACTAAGAAAAATTAACTATTAGCTCTGGAAAAAGTATAAAAATATCTCTTTGCTCTTCGTGACTATGTCAGTCCATGGTGGACATTAGCATCAGAATGCCGAGAGCAAATTTAGCTCCGCAATGAAATACGGATTCAAACACATAGCCTTTATCAGTCCCTAGCAAATGTTATTCCCCATACATAACTTTCCTGGGATCTTCAGTGTATTTCTTAAACTGCAAAATTTAAAGAGTTCCCAGATATCTGCTTCTAGAAACACATTTCACCCATGCAATGCCAGCAATACCAAAAGATACTGCCATTTTAATTTTAATGTAAATATTGTAGACACTCATCACTTCATTGCCTAGTGGCACAGAAACAGATCTGGTACTTGAGATACCATTTTTCCTTTGTACAAGACGAACACTGGGTTCTTTGCTTAAAAAGAGCTAAATTGATTTGTCCCCAGCATAGCATATGATAAGAAGAAAAAAAACAATTTAACTGAAGGGAGTTTCTTTTTGCTTTGGGAATTGTTTTAGAGCATTTCCTTCTGCTCAAACTTAATTTCTCTAGCAGTCAGAGTAGTAGTGTAGAATGTGAAAATACCACTAAAAATTAAGGCCACTTTGAAACCCAGGTATATCAAAAACCAAGCCCTTCCCACCTCACCTTAAGAGAGAACACAGGAAGAAATCAGGATGGGTTTTCTGATAGCTACTATATTGCAATAATGAAACAGTTCAATATCTGAATCTTTACACCAAAAATTTCAGACCAATCTGTTGAGTACGATAACAAACTACAAAGCACAAATGCCAGATTCCAACAGGCTTCTCATTCTTCGACTCAGATTTAGAGGCAAAGACTCATGATGGTAGTTTCATGTATTATTCAATGAGTAATACAATTTTAATGAGAAAAGCAAGAGAACAACAGAAAAGAAAGCAGCCTCCTAGTACACAGACTCTTGGCTGCAGGCCAGACATACAGCCATTTGCAGCAATGAAGAAGTGGTCCGTGTTCTCCCCACAAGTCTCGTATAGTTGTATAAGCTCAACTGACAAAAGATATCAGTTAAGCAATGGCTCCTTTCCTTGGCGTCCACCACAATTTCAGAAAAGCTCCCTGTCATCTTCTTTGCAGCCTAAGTCTATGTACAGCAGCTCCATTCAATGCAAGAGTCTGTGTGCTGGACACCAAGGGACGACAACAGAACTGGTTCTGCTTGACTCTCTATGAAGGTTGTATGAGCAAAGCTTGGAGTTCAGGGCAGAAGCCCAGATGGGCAAAGGACCAAAGAAGACAAGGGCAGCACCCTGCCCCTTTGCAACACAAGTAGTCTCTGTTTATCACAGCAAATCCAGGCAGGCTCATGTTTTAAAAAGCAAAGTCACCAAATTTTCACCACCCAGAGATGACCATCTTTGCATGTTTTTATATATCCTTCAAGAATTTATTTCCATACAAATGAGTGTATACATGCATTTACTGCAAATAGAATAATAGCCATTTTATACATACATATAACATTCTAAAACTTATTTTTCTGACTTAGTAGTATGTAATATTCTATATTACTTTTTAAAACTTCAAATCCCCTACTTTGGCACATTTAAGTTGTTTCCAACTTTTCTTTGTTCAAATGTATATACGCTCGCATTTGCATGGCATTACATTCTGGAAAGACACATACAAAAATATCACACTATGATAAACATCTTTGAACATGCGTCTTTTCATGGAACATGCTTTTTCTGATTTTTTCCTTTGAAATATTACAAGTGAAATTACAGCTTCCAAGACTCCACACGTTTTTAAAGCTACTGAGACTTATCCGCAGACTGCCATGCATTTTTCTTCAAGGGGAGCCCCACGCTCAGCATGGTGGCATGCAGGATGCCCAAGATTGGATGCTAAACGGCATGCAAATCCCTACTGCCAAGAAGCCGATGGGAAACAAATTGGAACACTTTCTAAAGCACTGAGGTGATTATTGCTTAGTGCCCAGAGATCTTTCAGCAATTTCATATAAAATATTCCTTCATGTCAGACCCATAATCACCTTTTCAAAATTGTGCCGTGGAGAGTCATGGATATGTATTCGGTGTGCAGGGCATAAATCTCTCTGATCCACACTGCAACCTGCAGAGCTTCCCCTCCCACAAGAGCGGGGCTGCTCCAAGGCCAGCCAGGGCAGCTGAAAAGCATATGTTCTGGTCCCCGGTTCTCACCTCTTCTCCCCACCTCTCCCACACCCTCCCCCAGCTTCCTTCCACCTTTGGACTTGCACATTTCCCTTTGATAAATGCTTTTGGGAAAATATTTTATAAAATGCTTAACTATGCAAATCTGTCTTTCAAAACAGTACCCACAATCAAACCTAAATATGTAAAGGAACTACTGCACCTATTCAGTGCCAAATGGAAATGCTAGGGGGATCATAGCCGTGAGGATTTGGTGAGTGCCAGCACAGAGCCCAGTCCTTTTCTGGCCTGGATCATTTGTCCAAAGAGCAGAACACAGTGGCTCTGCCCTTCAGTTGAAGAGCATCTCACATAGACTGAGGCTGGGTAGGAGATAGACCAAGCAATGTCGTTCCCCAAGAAGTTGGCATGGAAGTTGACAAATGAAGGCAGCCTTTCTCATAGTCCTGGGGTGTTCTGCTATCATACTTGACACCTCTTACTTCACCATGAAAAAAATAATCACTCTAAGTGCAAACAGCTTCCCAAGCCCTGGGCTAAGTATTAATAGTCTGGCTCCTCCAAAAGCTGCCAAGAGTCCCCATTCAGGTCTCCCAGAGTTTGCTGCCTTGGGAAAGGCTTGGCTGCCCTCACTTATGTTACCACACACAGGCTGTCCAACCCTGGCTTATTCACATGCAGCATTTGCTGACATAGCAGCACGCAAAATTGCGGGGCTGTTATTTCCATTGCGGTCTTGCAATCAGTGCCAAGTGACCTATAAGCTCCTGAAATGCATCCTGAGCCCTTGGCACAGGAGGGCTATTTTAAGTCCGTGTCTGTGCAGGACCTGGAGTGTTTGCAGAACGTCCTAGTGCTATGCGCTTTGGCCACTGCCCATGGTTATTCTGAACTCAACCTTGTCAAAGTTCAGAGGCAGTTGCTGGGGGAGGGGACAGCTGAGAAGAACTTGGAAAGGACTATACCTGTGTAGGGGCAGCTGTACAAAGTTAGACCTTTCATGGTGGTCAGGGAGGTAGGCAGGGTCTGGGGACTCTGGAAGCTGCTTAAAGAAAATACTCTGTGACCCTGGTGAAATGATATCTTTCTCCAATCAGGCTTGTAAGAAGCAGTGAATGCTTTTATCTGTGCTCAGCAGCTTCAGAGTGATGAAAAGTTTATCAGCAAGACCCTCACACTCAGAACAACCTTAGTCCCCAAGAGGGTCGCCTGAGAGTCCCAAGCCCACTAATGGGTTTGTCGACTGCAGTCACTACAGGCAGCCAGACATCAATGATAACAATAATAATTACTGCATCTATGACACGTAGAGTGCTATGTACTATTGTACACTTCTTTGTAAATGAAATTGTATGCAATTTTATGTAACCCCCCTAATATGTTTGTGAAACTAGTATATTATTCCTCATATTACAGGTGACTATCCTGAGGCTCAGAGAGGTTACATGGATGGTCCAGGTCACAGAGCTAGTAAGTGACAGAGCTGGAATTCAAACCCAGGTCTGGCTGACTCGGAAGCACCTGCTCTTAACCTCTGCACCAGGCATACACCTACCTGCTCACTCACAGACAGAACAGAAGATGAGCACATTCAAAAGTTATTCCCATGTTGACACTCTTCTTTCTCATGGGCAGTTGACTCAGGTCCTATCTTCACAGAGTTTACTGGACCATGTCATTTGAATGCTACCCCCATACCTACACCACCACCTGATATGGCCCAAAGTAAAATCAGCCTCTTTCATCGAAACCATTTCCTTCTTCATCTCTGACATGGAGCCATTATGCACGTCAACCAGGTGTGAAACTACATAACCATATTTATCTAACCCTTCTTCCTCACTTCCATGCAGTCGAATAAATCCTATCTTTTCTCCTTCAGAATGGTTCTTCGAAGCTAGCAATCAAGATTTCCTTATTCCAGCTGCCTTGGACCTGGGCTCCCTGTATCCAGCCCCCAGCCCCTCTGCTCTCTCCTGAATATCATTTCCAGACCAGACTTCTTCAACAACGCTTCTGTCATTTCATATCTTGCCCTAGGCCTACAATCTCCTGACTGTATTCCTTGGTCTGAGTATCAAGGCCCCCTATAACTGGACCCACCCTACCCTTCACTATTCCTCAAAGATGCCCTCTGCCCTACCAAATAAAACCACCTCCACCATGCTCAGGGCAGAGGGCATTCTCTCCTCTGTACTTTTACTCACACCAATACTCTCACCAACAAAACCCACCCCAACAACCTACAGCATCCCAATCCAAACCACTGTTCAACCATGAGGTTGATTTCACTGCCTCCATGAAACCTTCTTTTATTTCTCCCAACAAAACTGTCCTAACTTTTCTCCGATCAGCACTTTTGGTCTACTCAACACAATTTCCCAGTTCTTCATAGTCTTCACTAACTGCTTCCTAAATCTTGGTCTCTTTGCCTCTCAACCAGATGTTACATTTCCTGAAAACCAGAACTATGTTTATTTAAAATTTCTTAATAAATACCTACTAATAAAATAACTAATAACACTGTTGTCACTTGACTATACAAAGTGTATACTGTTGCATTTCACAGAAAACTCGGTGTATAGGGTTCAGTCAACACATCCATTTCTAAACTAACTATGATAAAACAACTTTCTCGAATCAAGAGACTTGGCTTGGCATGACCTTGTGTGAAACAGATCCTGGCCATTGG
The DNA here is from genome assembly GCF_028885655.2 of Pongo abelii. Lineage (NCBI taxonomy): Eukaryota > Metazoa > Chordata > Mammalia > Primates > Hominidae > Pongo > Pongo abelii. The sequence goes on from NC_071998.2 coordinate 57,574,779, forward strand.
TTGGCCATAAATTTAAGTGAACCAGTTGAGGCAAAAAGCCAAGCCAAGGCAATTTGGTCCTGTATCATGAGAAACATAGTGACCAGGTGATGAATATAGGTCCCAAGGCAACCTGCACTGACCTGGACACATGCTGAGTACCCTATTCAAATTCTGTGTATCACATGGTGATGCTATTGATTACCCGTGGGAATGGGATGAAACCAAGGAGGGGATATAGAAATGATTATAAATGGAAAAACCTTTGATGGAGTCAATATGTTCAGAGGCCTTTCCAATAAAAGGGACATTCTAACAAAAATCTGTTCTGTGTTCCTCCATAGAAACATTCAAAGAAATGTTCCAGAAACATTCCAGAAACATTCGAAGAAAGCTTTAGGTGAGGGGTGCAGGTTGTCCTAGTTTAACATGTATCTTAAGTATATATAAGTAGTAATTTCTCTGTCATTGAAACAATTGCAGCAGACATTAAGTGTCTATGTCAGGAATGCTTTAGAAAGGATTCCTCCATTGAGTAGAAGCTACAGTGACAGGGTCCACTGGAGGCTCTATGACCTCTTTGCTGCATCACCTGGTTATATTGAGGAGATCCTGGACTTTTCTTGCCTCCCAAGAATGTGATCATCATGACGTTCCGACAGTCACAGACCATAAGCTCTTCTTTTCTGAACCAGCCACAAAGAGCTAGAGAGAATAGAAAACTCAAATGCCTACAGGGGATAAGCAGGTAACTAATTGTCTGTATCACATTGCAAATAAAACAATAGAGTAGAAAGTCCAGTGTAGAACTAGTATATCCAGGTATTGCTCAAAGTTATTCAAATTCCATTTATTTCAAAACTTTGTGCCAGGAAAACTGGAACAACCAGTTTGTAACTCTAAAACATAGTACAGAATAAAGTATTAAAGGATTTTGCTTTATTTTGTTCTGTTTTGCTTTTGCTATGACTGCAGATCACTGTGATTAATAGCATCAACTGTGAGTCAGAATGACCAGGTTTAAGTACCAGTTCAGTTGTTTTTAGTTATTTCATTTCTGTGGACCTTAATTTCCTCATCTTTAAAATAGGGATAAGAAGTATAATTACCTAATTGGGTTGTTTTGAGGGAAAAAATGAAATAATGCATATTATATGCTTACAGCACAGCTTAGCACTTTGTAAGCACCCAAAAATAAGTTGTAACTGGAAGGATATTCTAAATTGTATATTTGTTAGGAATTCCTAAGGTGTTTTTATAAACTATGCTTGAAGTTTCATTAGGACACAGTCATTACATTTTCAAAAAAAAGGACTAAATATTTTATTTTGTAAGATACGTTGTACTTCATTCCAAGAATGGGTAGGATTCATAAAGTGTGGGCAGTACAGATTACATAAATCCAAAAGGGGTCATAGAGCATGAAGGGCCCTTCCCACTCGTGGGCTGAGCTGGGGGCCACATGTCACCCCTACAGCTCTGTCTCACCCACAGTCTCTGGATATAGCAACTTTACAGCAAAACCCCATTGTTCAAATCTTGAGAGGCATTTCTAGCGTGTGCCTGATAAAGCAGTGAGTCCTAACGGTTTAGTATAAATGTGGGTATTCAAGGGCTTTCTTACGATCTGGTCTATTGCAAATTCCATTTACGTTAAGAGAAAACCAAAACCTTCAAAAACACCTTAATTTAACTAAGACAATATGGCTGCATTTTTTTTTTTTTTTTTTTTTTTTTTTTTGAGACAGAGTCTTGCTCTGTCACCCAGGCTGGAGTTCAGTGGTGAGATCTCAGCTCACTGCAACCGCCCTGACCCCCCAACCCAGGTTCAACAGATTGTTCTGCCTCAACCTCCCAAGTAGCTGAGATTACAGATGCCTGCCACCACACCCAGCTAATTTTTGTATTTTTAGTAAAGATGAGGTTTCACCATGTTGGCCAGGCTGGTCTCGAACTCCTGACCTCAGGTGATCTGCCTGCCTCAGCCGCCCAAAGTGCTGGGATTACAGGCATAAGCCACCGCACCCGACAAAGATAATATGTCTCCTTTTGCAATTAGTCCTTAGTGTATCATTTCCCTCTTAGATTATAGGAATCTCTGAAGTTTTTAGAAAAAAAAAAAGCAGCAATGTAAAAAGATCATTGACATTAATTGAGCTTACCCAAAATAGAGCAGCATTCCCTAAATCATAGTCCTCAGAAGAGTTGGTAACAAATGTTCTGCACAAAGAGGGGTTCGTGATTAAACAATTTTGAGAACTGATACATACTATAGAAATCCTCTTGAAAATATACAATATACATTAGTATAATAATGGCACCAACAATGAGTTAACTTGGCTTGATCTGGTATATTGACCACAAAACTCTATTCCTTGAAACATGTATATAATCACATTTAGAAATGCCTTCTTGTGAGAGTCTCTTAATTTTCTTTCTCAAAATATTTGCCCTTTTACCACCTCTACTTCCAAAAAACAATTTGAAGCAAATGCTAATGGGGTCAAAGAAAGTGACTTCTCTAGAGACCTGAAATTGTAAAACTTCAACCTTCTGTCTTTGCTAGTCTTATTCCTATCCCAAGGTCACTGCAAAACATCAAAGACAGCATTAGCATACCTTTCTTGATCTTGCTCAATGGTATGGAAGTCTACATGTGTTCTGCATAAATGATCACCTCTTCTCCACTGCTGATTATCTATGCAACAGTACTCCCCACTTACCTGAAGCTGCAGGACCACTTTCATACTTCTCCAGGTCAAATTATGCTGTATAAGAAGTTGTAAGGGATACAAAGGTAGTAAAAGACACGGAGACCCTGACCTCATGGAGCGTACCTTGTATTAGAGGATCCAGGTCTACACTTATGCGAGAGTCAGATAGGCTAAGAATTAACAAGCAGGGTGGAGCCAAGATTGCCGAATAGGAACAGCTCCAGTCTACAGCTCCCAGCGTGAGTGACGCAGAAGATGGGTGATTTCTGCATTTCCAATTGAGGTACCGGGTTCATCTCACTGGGGACTGTCGGAAAGTAGGTGCAGTGCACCAAGCATAAACCGAAGCAGGGCAAGGCATCACCTCACCCAGGAAGTGCAAAGGGTCAGGGAATTCCCTTTCCTAGTCAAAGAAAGGGGTGACAAATGGCACCTGGAAAGTTGGGTCACTCCCACCCTAATACTGCACTCTTCCAACAGTCTTAGCAAACAGCACACCAGGAGATTATATCCTGCACCTGGCTCGGAGGGTCCCACAGCCACGGAGCCTCACTCATTGCTAGCACAGCAGTCTGAGATCAAACTGCAAGGTGGCAGTGAGGCTGGGGGAGGGGCACCCACCATTGCTGAGGCTTGAGTAGGTAAACAAAGCAGCCTGGAAGCTCGAACTGGATGGAGCCCACCACAGCTCAAGGAGGCCTGCCTGCCTCTGTAGACTCCACCTCTGGGGGCAGGGCATAGCCAAACAAAAGGCAGCAGAAACCTCTGCAGATTTAAATGTCCCTGTCTGACAGCTTTGAAGAGAGTAGTGGTTCTCACAGCACAGAGTTTGAGATCTGAGAATGGACAGACTGCCTCCTCAAGTGGGTCCTTGACCTCCGAGTAGCCTAACTGGGAGGCACCCCCAAGTAGGAGCAGACTGACACCTCACACAGCTGGGTACCCCTCTGAGACGAAGCTTCCAGGGAACAATCAGGCAGCAACATTTGCTGTTCAGAAATATTCGCTGTTTGGCAGCCTACGCTGCTGATACCCAGGAGTGGACCTCCAGCAAACTCCAACAGACCTGCAGCTGAGGGTCCTGGCTGTTAGAAGGAAAACTAACAAACAGAAAGGACATCCACACCAAAACCCCATCTGTCAGTCACAATCATCAAAGACCAAAGGTAGATAAAACCACAAAGATGGGAAAAAAACAGAGCAGAAAAGCTGAAAATTCTAAAAATCAGAGCACCTCTCCCCCTCCAAAGGAATGCAACTCCTCACCAGCAACGGAACAAAGCTGGATGGAGAATGACTTTGACGAGTTGAAAAAAGAAGCTTCAGACAATCAAACTTCTCCGAGCTAAAGGACGAAGTTCGAACACAACACAAAGAAGTTAAAAACCTAGGAAAAAGATTAGACGAATGGCTAACTAGAATAACCAGTGTAGAGAAGTCCTTAAATGACCTGATTGAGCTGCAAACCATGGCATGAGAACTACATGACAAATGCATAAGCTTCAGTAGCTGATTCAATCAAGTGGAAGAAACGGTATCAGTGATTGAAGATCAAATGAATGAAATGAAGCGAGACCAGAAGTTTAGAGAAAAAAGAGTAAAAAGAAACAAACAAAGCTTCCAAGAAATATGGGACTATGTGAAAAGACCAAATCTACATCTGATTGGTGTATCTGAAAGTGACGGGGAGAATGGAACCAAGTTGGAAAACACTCTTCAGGATATTATCTAGGAGAACTTCTCCATCCTAGCAAGGCAGGCCAACATTCAAATTCAGGAAACACAGAGAACGCCACAAAGATACTCCTCGAGAAGAGCAACTCCAAGACACATAATTGTCAGATTCACCAAAGTTGAAAAGAGGTAAAAATGTTAAGGGCAGCCAGACAGAAAGGTCGGGTTACCCACGAAGGGAAACCCATCAGACTAACAGCAGATCTCTCGGCAGAAACTCTACAAGCCAGAAGAGAGTGGGAGCCAATATTCAACATTCTCAAAGATAACGGGAGAGGATATGCACATGTGGGGTAGGAGGTATATGGGAAATCTCTCTACCTTCCTTTCAGTTTTGCTGTGAACCTAAAACTACTCTAAAAAATAAAGTATATTTTTTAAAAGGAGTAGGTTCGCATACCCAATTTGTCCCAAAAAAATACTTAAAAATTCTCCAATGACGGATGTGTGTCAATTTTTAAATTTAATTAATAAGTAAAATTTCAAACTCAAAATGAAAATTGTATGAGCATCATCATAGAACCTCATCCTCATTTCTAATTAGAAATCTCACATCTTCCCAGGAGAGCTAGACCCTTCTGAGGATCTGCCCCCGAAATTTGGAAGGTCTTTTCCAAGTCTGGGGGATGGAGGTGAATATTCTAGCAGAAGTGAGTTGTTGCAGTTAGAACATTACCCAAATATGGAGCCATTCAGGGAGCTGTACTCCCCTTTGTGGTATCACCCTGAGCCCCGAGATTAGCAGGAGGGTCTGTGGACTTGTCTTGTGGAATTGGAAGCACATTTCCATTTGTATGAGTCATCCTGGTCCAGCCAGCAACTGCTGCTCCCACCAGAATACGGATTCCTCTTCCCTCCCTCCCCACTCACTCCTGGAAAACACCTCCTGATTGTGCATCGTGCCCATGAAAGGAGGAGGAGGAGGAGGAGGAGGAGGAGGAAAAGAGTCACCTTCCTGACCCTACAAGCAATCTGTTCACACCTGGCAGCGTGAGCTTTGATTGTCCTCAACTCAGGTTGTATAACTACAGATGTCTCTAATTTTTACAAAGTAAAGGAGCCCTTGTCTGGAATAAATGAGATAGATAAATTAGACCAGGGAAGGGAAAAAGTCAAAAGTGTCTCCCCTACTTTTCATCTGAAGCGATCTGGGTGCTGTAATCTATTGTACAAATGTCTGCACACAGCATGCCAACACTTGCTTGTAAACTCACAAGAGAAATATCACCTGGAGACAATGAATAATGCCTGTTCCATGCCTTTCACCCCTAATATACTTTTTGTTTTGAAGGCATCATATGGATTAAGTTAGTAACACCCATCCTCACGTTTTCAAGCCGCTATCTCCTCCTAAATCATCTCTCTTTGGAACTTGACAGGTTATCACACCTTGTCTCATTTCATGCTGCAGCTTCCCACAAGCAGATTAGTCTTGCTTCACAAATCACAGGCTCCTTTCCTGAGTGAAACACCTTCAAAATCACAGTGACTTCCCCCCCAGGGGTCTCAAAGTTCTTTTTTCCAAGGTCTATGCTGTTCCACCAAGGGGTTTCATTGTTCTGAAGCGCCATGCCTTGCTTCAACTCCTTGGCTCTTGGTATTATCATAAAACAGCCAGAAAAGAATTTGCCAAGCCAGTGATAACTTCATCTCTGTGTTTAACAGGGTGTCTTCTGGGCAGGGCTCCAGGCTGCCTCAGGCTTGTGAGCCTTCAGAGGGGCAAAGCAATGCCTAGAGCTGCTCTCCCAGGTCTGAGGTGCAGAGAGAGAAGGAAAACAGATTTTCAGCACCATCCTAGTGGTTCTGTAGTTTACAAAGTCCAAGCACAACTGCTTGTGATTTCCTGACTCATTCCAAACCATGGATAAACCAAACACAACCAGATGTGGCAATTTCTGTGTAAAAAGACACCATGATGGATCAGGGAATTTGACTGCTTCTCCCATGTGCTCTTATGATATACTTCATAATTGTAGTGGCCATTTGTTGCTTCTGCCTGCTCAGTATCCATTCCTTTGTCTTACGCCATTATCACCTTTATTTGTCCTGGAGGATCACATCTTAGTTGATGCAATTTGGGTAGAGCCTACTTCATGGCCCTAGTACTCAAGGAGAACATTTGACCAGGACTCAACGAAGAGAAGACTCCATCATCCTGGCCACAGTGATTGATTCAGGGCTAGACATGTGGCCCATGTCTGAGAACTTCTTCAGGAACTATTGGGAAAAGATGTTTCCTTTCTACCGGGTTTGCTAAGCTGGTACAATGTAAATCTGGGTCTGCTAGTGGACGTCTTGCAGGGGAAAGATCCTATGTGAGAACGGTGCCCTTAACGAATGAAGCACTGTCAAAAGTGAGAGACAGATATGAATATATTGCTTGACACCTGAATACAGTCATGCCTAAAGTCATTCCCACATTTTAATCATGAGACCCAATATATTTCATTTCTTGCTTAAGACGGTTTTATCTAGGTTTCTATTTTGAGAATAAAAGTTCTGATAAATATGCTACCCAACAACAAAAAGGAAATAAAAGGTGTCAGGTGTCTCGAATGATTCATGCACTCATTTACTTTAAAAGCATATATTGGCCAGGTGTGGTGGCAATGCGCCTGTAGTCCCAGCTATTCAGGAATCTGAGACAGGAGGATCACTTGAGCCCAGGAGTTCAAGTCCAGCCTGGGCAACATAGCAAGACCCTCTCCTTTTTTTTATTTTTTAAGAAAAAAGCATATATTAAATACCTAACCTATACCATGCTCTATGTTTGGTAAGGGACACAGAGACAAATAAGGCACAATCCTTGCCTTAAAGGTTTACAGTCTAATTTCCAATTTGGCAATCAAACCATTGGCATTCAAGAGTTTCAAGAATTCAAAGGAAACAGTGGGGATTCTTGAGCTTATTTTTATTAAGAAATTAAACAGCATGGATTTGCACAAGGACCCAGTAACTTCATATAATCCAGATTATGTGCCTTAGTACTTCATATGCAACTTACTTCCATTACATACTTTTGTGAAAGGAGCTAAATACACAGCTAGTAAATTTGAGAAAGGAATATGGTGGCCACATGTTTATGCCTGCACAAGTCCATTCCTTCTGATAATGACTTTGAAGTACCAACTCCACCACTGCCTGCAATCTTGGTGAGACTATCAAGCATGGTGCTCCGATTCCCAGACTAAGGCGTGGCCATAAGATACAAGATGGTCTAATCGATTAGGTCACTTCTTCTCAGTCCTCTTTTCTAGTTCCTCCCCTTGTGTCCTTGCCTCAGGCTTTTTCTCTTTTCCATCTACACTTACGCCCAAGTTGATCTCAACCAGCCTCATGGTTGTAATACCAATTATTTACTGATGTCTCCCAAATTAATATCTCCAGCACAGACCTCTCCCTTGAACCCTGATTGCCTACTTGCAATTTAACACATCAAAACCAAGCCTCTGAATCCCCCAAAAATTGCTCTTTCCTGTAGCCTTTTCCATCTTAATAGTTGCTCAGGTGAAGAAACCTGGGAGTCATCATTGATTAATCTCTTTCTGTCATGCCTCATATCCTAGCTGCCATTAAATCCTAATGACTATTCCTTCGAAAAAGATTCAGAGCCAATCCCTTTCATCACCTCCACCAAGGTCACTCTTGCCCAAGCCCAGATCATCTCCTACCTGGGTGATTACAGGAGCTTTCTCATTGGCCATGTTGATTCGGCTTCAGCCTCCCTTCAGTGTATTCTCAGCAGAGCAGCCAGAGTGAGCTTATTTTTTTTTTTTTTTTTTTTTTTTTTGAGGCAGAGTCTCGCTTTGTTGCCCAGGCTGGAGTGCAGTGGCATGATCTCACCTCACTACAAGCTCCGCCTCCCGGGTTCACGCCATTCTCCTGCCTCAGCCTCCCGAGTAGCTGGGATTACAGGCACCTGCCACCATGCCCAGCTAATTTTTTTGTGTATTTTAATACAGATGGGGTTTCACTGTGTTAGCCAGGACGGTCTCAATCTCCTGACATCGTGATCTGCCCATCTCGGCCTCCCAAAGTGCTGGGATTACAGGCGTGAGCCACCGCGCCTGGCCCACGGTGAGCCTTTTAAAAAGCAAGTCATCACTGTCTCCTCTGCCAGGAAAGCTCATCCCTAACATCTACACAGATGTCTTCTGGGTCTTGGCTCAAACCTCACTTTTAAGTCAGGCCTTTACCGGTCACTCAATTTAAAATTGCATCACCCATAGAAAAAGTAAAATAAACAAACAAAAAAAATGCATCAACCTCTCCATTTAGTCTCCATAACATGAATTGCCAAGTAACATATTATATATTTTATTCATTTTTGTTTGTTAATTTATATTGCCAATCTCTTCTAACCAGAATGCAAGTTCCATCATGGCAATAATTTTTATCTGTTTTGTTCAGTGTTTTAAACCGAGAACCTAAAAGGGTGCTTTGCACTCAATAAATATGTGATTCAATAGTAAAGCCATGGAATCAACCTAGATACCCATCAACAGCAGATTGGATAAAGACAATGTAGTATACATACACTATGGAATACTATGCAGCCCTACAAAAGAATGAAGTCATATCCTTTGTAACAACATGGATGCAGCTGGAGGCCATTATCCTAAGCAAACAGCACAGGAATGGAAAAACAAATACCACTTATCCTCACATGTAAGTGGGAGCTAAATACTGGGTACACATGGACATAAAGATAGGAACAATGAACACTGGAGACTGCCAGAGTGAGTAGAGAGGAGATGGGGATAAGGGCTGAAAAAGTACCTATTGGGTACTATGATCCTTTATACCTCAAAACTCAGCATCATGCCATATACCCATGTAACAAACTTGCACAAGTACACTCTGAATCTAAAATAAAAGCTGACATTATTAAAAATAAATAAATATGTGATGAATGAATGAATGAATGAACTGGTGTTCTTTTAAAGGAGGAGTCAGTAACAGAAAACAGTTGGTGCAGATTAATTCTGGGACCAATGCCCAAAAGAGAACACCCTTTAGCACCTGCCACCTAGATCTTCTGAGCTATTTTATCTTCCCTAAGGCCCAGTACTTCTGCCTTTCTTTCCGTTCTTTGAGCTACCCATATCTGACCAGTAAACTTTCCATGTTATGTTAGCCAAGGTCAGTTTCTGTTGCTTGCAACCAAAGATTCCTGGCTGATTCAAGGAGCTGAATGAACATTTAAGCCCTCACTACACCATGACCACTGTGACAATGCACAGAGATGTGGTAGTCTAATAAGGCTTTAAATGCAAATGGCATAGGGAGAGTTGTTTATAACTTAAATTCACCAAAAATAATAAAAATAAATGTCTTTACTCTGAGTCTTTCCTAAAATGAACATTATCCTGCTCATTTTAAACCAGCAAGACCTTGTTCATTTGCTAAATGTATCTTTTCTTCATAAAACAACGTATTTGCATAAATCCTCTAAAGAGATTCATGAGGTGATACTAAACAGGAGATTTGTGAATAGAGCAGAATACCTTCACTGCAATGTTAGAACTGAGATGATCAGACACGAGGGATATGAAAAACAGCATAGGCCTTTAAATATATTTGATTCCAATTTTTATGTAAAGTGGGAGAAGAAGAAAAGGAGATACACCAGAACATTAATGGTGGCTCTGTCTAGATAGAGGAATTATGATGATTTATATTTTATTATTTATCCCTTACTGAGTTTTTACAAGTTTTCTAGTTAATGAACAAATATTCCTTTGGAATTCAAAAGACAAACATTTTTAAGAAGTATGAAAAGAGTCTGAAAACGGCATGCCCTTTAGTAAAACCTCCCAGTTACTAGCAAAAAGTCACGGGAGATAAAATGAGACCCTCACCTTCAGAAAGTCTTTTCCTTCTGGATAGCACCAGAACATGGGCAAAAAGGAGAAGAGGAAGTAGGAAGGGGAACAGACCGTAGATCAATGCTTCTCACATGACACCCGGAAAACCATCTGCAACAGAATCACCAGGGGTGCTTGTTAAAAATGAAGATTCCTGACAACCAGCCCATACCTGCTCTACCAGAACCTCTGAGGGTCTTGAACAAGTTCCCCAAGTGAATTTCATGCCTGTTAAAGTCTAAGAACCCCTGGAAAGATGAAGGACACTACTTGAAGCTCCTGGGAGGATTTATCAAACCTCTGCTTGAATGATTCTAACTGAACGATAAAGCTTAACTCTGTAGAGAGAAAAATGCAATCAATCAGAACCATCACCAGTAGAAAGCAAAGTTTCTACTTTGCTTTCTATTGTGTAGACACCGTGTACATCATATGCTGATGACACAACATCTGCTATCCCAACCCCCATAAATCCATCAGCCAGTTACCAAATAAGACAGTGGAATCTTCCTTATGAAAGCTTATTTGACAAGTTATAATAATTGATCATTAAGTCATTTTCCCATGATAAAACTATCATCAGTGAAAACCTGATCAACCCAATTAGCACCAAACACATTTGTTTAGTCTTACTAGAATTTTTAAAGGACAGCTCTTTAATAGTAAATCAGTTTGATGCCTGCCTGGTCCTTCCTGGTTTTCACCAGACACTTTCAGCCAGAATAAATGACTCCTCAGGCTCTTCGACTCCTTATTCCCTGGGTATGACACATGCATTCCACTTCTGTGCCTGAGTCTCCCTGTGCCTCCTGTGAATGACCCTCCTCTCTCCTTTCTGCTTTCCAGGATCCTCTCCTTAAGGCCCTGTCAATTAGGACTTGGCCACTTGGAGCAGAAGCCCAATGACCCGTGGCTTAACCCCAGAGTGATTGGTTTCCTTGCCCAACAGGAATTCCAGGGCTGGTGCAGGTGCTTGAGAACGTTACCCAGAGCCCAAGCTCCTTCCCTCCTCCTGCTCCACGCTGCGTGGCTTTTGTCCTCTTGATGGTAAGATGGCTAACCCCTCTGCTGGGCATCACATCTGCCTTCCAGACAACAACAACAAAAAAGCAGGTGGAGGGTAAAAACATCTCTCCTATCACTCCTGCTCACTCAAGCTTGAAACACATGGTCACCTGGGTTTTCTTCCAGACCAGAAACCAGTCCTGCCAACTCTTCATTCCCAAAACCTTTTAGTTACCCATTTCATTCATTTTCTTCTGTCACCTTCTGTGTGTTCTCTTCCCCTCACAACCAGAGTGGTACAAAAGCTTTCTATTATGTTCATGATGATGCCTGCATTAGACAGCTATCTTTTCACCTTGTTCATGTCTTTGCACCTCACCAGAGGGAAGGAATCTTATACCTCTCACGTGTATCCAGCAGAGTGCAGACATATATGGGACTTCATGAAATACCTGACCAATTGGCATTATTATGCACACTGTGTGAGGTCAGCAAGCATTGCACCTGGGGAGCCACAATTATGTGAACAGGGCAGTGTTATTCGTACCAATTTCTTCCAGAAATTTGTTCATTAGGCCACAATCACACCTTCCAAAAATGCATTCTTTTAAAAATAAGCGTAATTTTTCTTTTATTTTACAAACAATATATGAACATTTTTAAAATCTATTGGTGTTTCTTTGGCAAAAATCTATTTTTTTTCATTAACTTCAAGTTCCAGGGTACACATGCAGGATGTGCAGGTTAGTTACATGTGGTGATTTGCTGCACAGATCAACCCATCACCTAGGTATTAAGCCCAGCATCCATTAGCTATTCTTCCCGATGTTCTCCCTTCCCCTGCCCCCTGACAGGCCCCAGTGTGTGTTGTTCCCCTCCCCCATGTGTCCATGTGTTCTCATCATTCAGCTCCCACTTATAAGTGAAAACATGTGGTGTTTGGTTTTCTGTTCCTGCATTACTTTAGTTAGTAGTTGCTGAGGATAATGGCTTCCAGCTCCATCCCTGCAAAGAACATCATCTCGTTCCTTTTTACGGCTGCATAGTATTCCATTGTGTATATGTACCACATTTACCTCATCCAGTCTATCAAGATGGGCATTTGGGTTGATTTCATGTCTTTGGTATTGTGAATAGTGCTGCAATGAACACACACATGCATGTATCTTTATAAGAGAATGATTTCTATTCCTTTGGGTACATACCCAGTAATGGGATTGCTGGGTCAAATGGTATTTCTGCTTCTAGATCTTTGAGGAATCGCCACGCTGTCTTCCACAATGGTTGGACTAATGTACTTTCCCACCAACAGTGCAAATCTAACTGAAAGTGGTGGTGTCACATCTTAATCCCCTGGAAATGTAGTTTCAAATACATTTTCTCTCACACAATGCTAGTGTTGTATTTCTCTTCATTGGTAAGTTTGCTCAACCCTGCATAAAAACCAATGTGGTCAACATCACTTTTCTCTTTAAGCAATTTAACAAGTCGATACAATAGCCTTTTCGTAAAATGCTGGGTTTCTCCTTGATTTTTTTAAATGCCTCTGATGGATCCTACTTGGAGGTTTCCTTTTTCCATGATCTGAAGTGTGAAAATGGAATTATTGTTGAAAAAGTCAGGTTCTCCCAAAAACATAATCACCCTTCTTGGTGCTGTCTAGCCAATCTTGTTATCTATTTTATGTAATGTTTCAGAGAAAAATAAGATGTTTGGGGAAGTTTGCTCTGTAAACAGCACACTTTGTGAGCAACTTAAGAAAGAGCTTAATGTCTATCCATAAACACCTCCGCCATGGTTGCAACAAGGGTCACTGTTGTAAACAGTTTACGGTCAATTACTTGATCAAACAGTCATTGAAATAAAAGGTATTCGAGTTCTCCTTTATGCCTCTGCACTCCACACCCTCCTCCCTTCCCCAGCAGAAAAATGCCTTTTAACTGGCTGCAGAAGGACTTGTTCACAAATGTTTCTAATTCAGCTAAACATCTTGATAGGAAATATCATAAATTATATGTATAGGCCTGTCAGTACAATTTTCAACAGGGGTAACATGAGTTCAGTTTGAAATAAAATGAAAAACTTCAGACCAATTTCTCAACTTGCTACCTTGAGTTTTAATCCAAAGCCCACTTGTGTAAAGAGAGACAGCAAAATTCTAGTGCTCTTCGATTGAAACCTACAACTAACAAAGATGCTGAAGACACATTGATTCTATTTTTTATACTCTTTTGGGAGCTGGAAAAAAAAATGCAAAAGCATAAAAATGTTGGAGATAACCTAACTTAAGATCTAGCAAGACTTTTGATGTATTTAAATATCCACTGTGTTACTTAAGCTCATGCTTGACTTCCACTGAAGGGGTCCTTAGGAATTTCCCTATCCTAGACATTAAGAAAAGGGCCACCAAGAGGAAACAGTGTGCTACCCATAGTAGACACTAAATATGCAAGGAGAGAGGGGAGAAGGGGGTAAAGGGGGAATTAGATTAGGGCTGATGATCTTGAATATCAATTACTTTTTAAACTTCATTTGTACTCAGTAACACAGCATCGCCAGCGTATAAGAACATCTCTGTTGTAGGACTGTCTAGAAAGAAAATTAGCACACTAACAACTACTTCTAGAGAACAAATTTAATGTTCTAGAAAATCACTGCCATATAGATGCACGGGAAATACACATTTTAGGTTTTGTTTTAGTACAAGCACGTATGTATTCTGTCACCTTTTCATAAACCTTTTGTTTATTCACATAGTGAACAATACTTTTCCAATCCCCATTCTGAGACAATAATCCTATATTTGATGAAACAAGTAATAACACAGTGGTTATTTTATGCTTTTGCATATTTTTCACCTTTTAAGATATAATATATAAAATTTAAGAGGAGAAAGGCTTAGATTGACAATTGTGACTATATAAACAAAATTTATTCTCCCTTTTCACTCATAGAGAAATCTATTTTAGAAATTATTTGGGGGCTATTAAATCAAAAGCCTAAGATTATATAACCAAAAAACAAATTCATCCAGAAAGATTCAGCATGATTGATAACATTTTCTTTTTTTTTTTTTAGAAAAAACGTTTCATATTAACTTCAAAATCTGGTCCCACAAATTTAGCATCTGTACAACAAATTTTTAATTCCCCTTCCAGATAACCAAGAAAAATACACTTAATCTTAATTATACAATGTTTATTGCAAGTATAGTTGAAACTCATCAATTAAGAGTTCATTGGTTTCTAAATTGCAGTTGAGGGAACTGAAACACACTTTAAAATATTCATTACTTCACATATGATCCCACGTACGTGACGCTGTGGAAAACGCAAAACTATGGGAACAGAAAACTGATCCATCATAGTCAGCGGCTGTGGAAGGGGGAAAGATGACTGATTCCAAAGAGGTACAAAGGGAATTTGGGGAGGTGATAGAGCTATTTTAGATCTTGACTGTGGGAGTGGTTACATGACTGGACACTTGTCAAAACTCTTAGAACTATAAACCTCTATAATGTATCAAAATTATACCTCAATCAACCTGAAATTTAAGACTATCTATTGAGAAAACAATTTGTTGAACAGTTTGAGTACAAAAATAAAATTATAAAATTATAAAATAATAGATTACCCAATTAGGAAGACAAATTTTTCAAACAGATTAGAAATAGTGTTTGAATATAAACAGTGCTACCATATGTCAGCATAAGGGGAAAAGTGAGGCCACTACTAACTAATGATATGCTAATGATAAATGTGTCCTATCTGGTCCTTTAACAAGGGCCTCTGCAGACAAGGGGTGGTTAAGCTACTTTTTTTATGTACTTAATTGAGGTAAGAAAACTTCATTTCAAAATACACTGCAATGAAACCTAGCTTTTCTTCACTTGCAGAAATTAGTAATATTTTAGTCTAGGCCAGAGGTTGGCAAACTTCTTGGTAAAGGGCTAGAAGGCAAATGTTGCTGAGTGTGAATGAGTGTGGCTGTGTTCTTTTTTTTTTTTTTTTTTTTTTTGAGACAGGGTCTCACTCTGTCACCCAGGCTGGAGTGCAGTGGAGTGATCACAGCTCACTGGAGTCTCAACCTCTTGGCTCAAGCAATCCTCCTCTGGTCTCAACTTCCCAAGCAGCTGAGACTACAGTCATGCACCACTATGCCCAGCTAACTTTTGTATTTTTGTAGAGATGGAGTTTCAGCGTGTTGCCCAGGCTGGTTTCAAACTCCTGGACTCAAGCAAACTGCCCGCCTCAGCCTCCCAAAGTGCTGGGATTATAAACATGAGCCACCGTGCCTGGCCATGACTGTGTTCTAATAACATTTTATGAACACTGAAATTTGAATTTCACATAATTTTTCTGTATCCCAAAATATTATTCTTTTGATTTTTTGCAGCCATTTAAAAATGTACAAACTATTTTTAGGTCAAGGACTGTACAAAAACTGGCAGCGGGCTAGATGTGGTCTGTGGGCCATAATTTGTCAACTCTAGCCTAGGTTATTAATAGATGCTTATAAGAGCTTCTTCAAAGTGTGGGTCTCTCATGTATTACAAACTCTTTTCTGTTAAGGCTGTCCATTCCAAGAGCCCTTGTTTTAAAATCACAGGACTTTGTCTCCCACATACAATTATTCAGATTGCTTGAGCTAAAATATTAGGTTGCAGCAAAAGTAATCGTGGTTTTTGAAAACCGTGGTTACTTTTGCACCAACCTAATATCAGAGGAGATAAAAGGTGAGGAGACTCTGGAAATACATGGGTCATGGAAAGAAATTCTGACTGCAGTAAGAATAAAAAAGGCAGAAGAAAAACAATGGATCCACACCCTTCCAACTAAGTTTCCTCAGGTTTCTAGACCAAAGTGCTTAAAGAAACCAGGTTGAACACCTGTACTGGGCACCTCCAGAGGGTCAGGGGTTAATGTCACCTGTTTGCATAGTAAATTGCTTATATTGGTATTCTTTTAAGCAGTGCTTAGACTGGCTATGACTTATGAACGTGTACTTTTAGATATACAGGATGATTTGGTGGTTTTTTTTTTTTTTTTTTTTTCCTGTCTTAGTGAAGACAGGAACGAGGAACATTTATCTGAAACAGATTGTGTGATGGAAACATTTCCAGCTGCACAAGTGCTGTAACATCTACACCCAAATTAGCTCATGAGTCAACATATCTCGTTTGGTTATTACATTTATTGCATCAATTATCTACAAATGAAATACAGCTGCGTTGTCAGTATCCCCACGTTCAAGCATATGCTTAATGAGATGGCAAGGTAGGAAAGATCAGGAGCACCTGCTGACAACAAATAAAGAAGAAACCCAATCCTTGCACCCCAGCCGGACATTGCCCAGCTGAAATTCCTTTCCTTTATGGGCCGTAGTCATCATATTTTAAGAGCATCTAATCAGGTATTTATCCCAAACATGAGCAGCAGTACATTCAGTTTGTTTACTAAACAGAAATTGGATAAATCTGGCATCCAAGTCACAGTCACCACTTTGCTTGTACAGCCCAAGGTCACTCGGGTTGCTCAGGTGGGGAGGAGGGGGTAAGGCAGGAGACAAGGGCCACTTTTCCAGCCGCGCAAGGCCTATTCTGGTGTTTTGACAGAGTCCCGCTAATCTTTTTCGCATTTCTTTCTTCGTAGTGGTAGAACCATATGCTCCCAGTTTCCCTGCAAGTATTTGTTTGAATTTTTTTCTTTTTTCTAAGAGAGATGGGGCTGGAAGTCTGGAAGGATCTAGGCAAAGTCAGATTTGGGAATTGTCTCCATATTTCTACCAGTTGAAAGAATCTCCAAGGATCTCCCCCATTGCCAGTATATATTTTATAGGCACTGGGTGGACACCTGTTTTCAACTGCACATTCAGATCAGATGAGCCCTCTAGCAGTGGCCTGGGAGTGCAGGCCTGGCCCAGAGCAAAAAGAAAACTCTCCTGCCCAGGGCTGTCTTTTCTGTTTGCTTTGTAAATGATTTCTGAGCCACGTGTGGGAGAAAGGCCTGCCCTGCTCTCACTTACATCATGCGTGTGGAACTTGAGTCTCACCATAGGAACGCCACAGAAGGGGACATTTGTTTAAGCCGCTGGTCAGCCAGGGTCTTCCTCACTGCAAATGGATTTGGGATCATAAACTATGGGAGATTAGTTTAAAGCCCTCACAGTAGACCTCACTGAGCAGACTCCAGGTGATACGAAAGGCAGATGAGAGGCAGCAGGGGCCCAGCCCGGCACCCCTTTCCAGATGGCTGCACTCAGAAACCAGGGTCTGGGGATGGATATCCACGGCAGCCGGATCACAAAGAGGTAGGCTAGGCAGGTTCCATCTACAACAGCTACGTGTGACAACATCTCCCAAAAAATAATTCACTGGGAAACAAAATGTTTCACCTCTAGGTATAGATGGGAGTGTCATTAATGAGCCAGGCCATCTTCTCTGTTAGCACCTAAACTCTTGAGCATACATTGAGAAATTGCTTACACACCAACTCCCTTCAGACAGAGAATAGTATTTAGGATACCTATTCCCAGGTTTACAGAAATCTTACCTTGACCACTTGTTAGTTCTGTGCCCAAAGACAAGTCAACTTCATGATCTCTAAACCAGGACACAAATGTAGTTACTTACTCCAGACATTCCATAAATATGGAGTCCTAGGATGCAGTTGGAGTTATCAGATTCCCTCACAGCAACCAGAGCCCAGCAAAACACGGTCTTGCATGGCTTCACATGGCACACCACCTTATGGGGTCACCCTGTCCTTCCCACTCTCCAAGCTTTCCTGCTGCCAAACCCTGGACTTCGCTGTCCCTGCCCCTCATGGCCAAACTTGGCTTCCCACACTTGGTGAGGTGCTATCTTAGAAAGACTCAGATAAAGCAATTCTGTACATGTCTGAGAACAGCTGAATAGGACGTGTGTAGTGGACCAAGAAAATGCCTGACATCCAATAAGTAAGCCCAATCATAGTTTCAGTCTTCAACCAAAGGTAGGAGGGGACATTGTGAGGGACACCAGGGCCTTGCTGATAGCTTTCTGTAGGTCCTGCTGTGTCATTTTTTTAAGAGATGTCAAGGACAAAACATAATCAGGGACAAAACCCCAGAGTCAAGACAGGTGGTGCATTAATACTAAAAACTCCTGAGCCAGGCCACCTTCACCACACCCAAGCCTTCCTCTCCTCATCCACCCAGAACCAAGAGGAGGGTGACTAACAGGCCAATGGCAGAATCACGGAGGCAAAGGTCAAGATGGCTGCCACACTAACGTCATCTAATGATGCCCTGTCACCTCTCGCCTACTCGCCTATTCAAGGCGCTTCAGAACCCTTCAGGCTTTTGGATGCCTAAGCTATTTCTCCTCCCCTGTCCCCACTCCTTGTTCCTGCTCCTTATTTTTCCTTCCCACACCCCCTCAATGATGATGAGGGCCAGCGTTTGGGACGGAAATGGCAAACCTGATGGATACTGGGACAGTAGCGTTAGTATTTGCCACCTCGGCCTGAGTGTCCCCCACCTTCTTCTTGGCAAGATTTCATTTGTTTTGTTTTTGCAAAGGAAAGAGAAAGCTCCATGCCGGCAGTGTCAGTCAGCTCCAGGGGACGTAGCTCAGAGTAAAGAAGGAAATGTGGTTTTCACTGACACCCATGTTCAAGTGTTGGTTAATGACAGCAAAACAGCCACACAGTTTACATTCCTTTCACAAAGGGTTTCACAGATGAGACTCTGGCGTTCTCCCTCCTGTTCCTGTTATTGTCATTTCATAGCATGTAATCCCACTGAAATTAAACAAAAAGTTTATGTTGCCTTCGTTTGATCTGTCATTGTGGGGTTATTTTCCCTCCCTCTCCCATGCCAATGCCACCCATCTCTCTCTCTCTCTCTCTCTCTCTCTCTCTCTCTCTCACACACACACACACACACACACACACTCTCTCTCTTCAAGGTGGGCCTGCTCTTCAAAAAGCCAAAAACAACAAGATCAAAAAGTTGTGAGTGGAGCAGATGTCAAGTGGTCCCCCCGGACTCCTACTTAACCCTTTCCAGAGGTTTGGTTGTACCCTGACAAGGAATTGATTTGGCGGGGAAAGCAGCAGGCTTGGTAAACATGGCCCCACTCCTCCTTATAAATCTCCAAAACTAAGGACGGAGCAGCGATTCCACACAATTGCCATCTGCTCCTAGGGAAATGTACACACAACTGCTTTTCGAAAGGCAACTTTGACTGTGAACATGCTTTGCTAATTGTGGTTGTTTATGACCCAATGTAATAAAATTTGATGTTGCAAACTGGAAGTATTTTCCTTGTGTTTTTCCTTAGACCCTCCTCTCTTCCTACTCTAGAACTCTTATCTGAAACCAGGTGTGTGAATTGTCTGAGTGGCAGTTAAGAAATCGGAGTCTTTTATCTACCTGACAGAGATGTATGGGGAATTTTAAGACCTAATGGTTAGAAATAAGCAGGAAATTAGCATGAAGGAATTTTTCCATATCTTACCTCTAAACATAGTATGCATTACTGATTTATCATATTAGACTGGGATCATATTGGGATGGCCTACAACTCTTTAATACAGTGGGAAAAAATTGCAAGTAATTTTGAAGGACCTCAAAGCCATCTTCTCAAATTGCAGTCCTTTTTAAAACTGGAGGAATATAACCCAAGTTGTATATACACAATAAGATGAAAACATGAAAATTTTCTGAGAGTGCTTAGTTGGAACAACCTTACAAAATATTTACAGTAATCAGAATGATCAAGTTATTTTCCTGTAATCAGATAACTTTTGACTTTAGTTGAGTGGTCACTTGGTGAAGGAGAAACTATGTTTGCAAATCAAACACAGAATGTGACATGGCATTGAACAAATTTCCAGCTCCTTGAACCAAAGTTCTACGGTCACTAAATAGCCCTCAAAGATGCAAGCAACTTCTTTGTCTTGGGGGAAAAAAAAACACTTTTTAACGGCTTTAGATTCATGCTCTTTCTAATCAAAAGCATTCGATGGTCATTAGTTATATGTTTGTCAGAAACTCTAGTCTGTTTAAAACGTTATTCTTTGAACTGGAGTATCACGTTCAAGTGCACTGCAAGTCCATAGTGGGTTTTATTGCACTTTTACTTCACCTTTTCCCCAGTGGCAGGCGATTCAGGTTGCATATGAGCTGACAAGCATCAGCAACGTAAAGTCGATGGGGATGATAGACAGTGGGGTTTGTAACTTTCAAAGATGTGGGCAGCCATATTTCAGGGAGCAGACCCCAGTGACGGGTCTGCTTTCATTTACTTCTGCGTGAATATTTTGGTCCCAGGGCTTAGTTATGGAGTCTGACATCTCCTGAGGTGCTCCAGAAAACCATATCCAAGCAAAAATGTGCCAAACGACAACTTAATTACAACCAGGAGACGCGGCATTGTGCAGTTGACCACTGCGGGCACCTCATTCCCAAAACTCAGTCTGCCCCCACATTGTGTGCAGGAGGCAGAAAGCAAGCCAGAGGGGCAGCCTAACAGGGAGGGGGGACATACCAATCCAGGTTCCAAATGCAGTGGAAAGATGAGAACCAGCCACACATTCGGCGGGCTGCCTTGGACCTAAGATCCTAGGTTCTGTCCTAACTGGCCCATTTCAAGTTGGGACTCAGTCTGTGCTTTTCCCCTAGCCTGATGTGCGGGACACAGTAGGCGTGCTCCGTGGCTGGTGCCTGATAACAGCTCCCAGCATCCTCCTCTCTCGGTGCCTGTGCTCATTCTCATTCCTCCTCCTGGAATATCCTTCTCTTCTCCCGCAGCTAAAGTGCAACCCCTATTTCAAGGTCCCAGCTCAAATTCTATCTCTCCCAAAAGCTTTCTTAGCATCATCTAGATGTCATCTGGCGTCTCTTTCTCCTCAGAAATGTAGTTAAACGTGGCCAGTTTCCAGTTTCTTAACCCGGTCTAGTGTGAAGCTCTCCCCTTCACATCCTCAAGTTCCTGAGACATAACCTCTTGTTTCACTCTGTCGCCAGTGCCCTGCATCAAACTATCTCCATTCTGCCTTACTAGGGCCAGAACACACAACTCAGTGTAGGAAAAAGGATTTATATTAAGCGTTTCATAATCTTTGTAGGCATGGTTGAAGATTTAGCACTTCAAAGAGAGGAATTACACTGAGAAGCATGCAACCTTGCATCCTCTCCTGGCTCTGTGTCAAGCTCCCACTTCCTTTCTCTCTCTCCCCGCCTTCTTTGCTCTCTCTCACTCTCCCCCGACTCTTTCCCTGTCTCTCCCTCTCTACCTCTCTCCCCCACCACCAACAACGACAAATTGCTTGCTTTGTCCTAGTTAGGGCAACTCATTCAGGACGCCTGAGATCTCAGTTTCCATCCAAACTGATGTTTCAGGAAATTTCTTTTGAAAAAAGTTACAGCATTTATCCTTAATAAAATTCTTATGAAAACAATTTTCATCAATTGTGTTGCCTTCAGAATTTATATCCCTCTCAAACTCCCATGTTGTATACCTGCATGCTATTGATTCTTATGTAAGAATATATACATAGTCTATTTTGTATATGAGCTTTATGTGTGTTTATCTTATTCCTCCATCATTTGGAGAGTTCTGGAAAGCACAAACCATGTATATTCATTTTGCATTCCCTTAAAGAGCATAGCACAGTGCTGTGCCCATATAGAACTCTCAAACTTTTCTGGAATTGTATCGGAAAGCAGGTAAAATGATGATGCATTACTCCTCCAAGTAACAGTCAACTAGTTGAGTTTTATTGGGGTGGCATTCACAGAAGTATGCTCAAAGACTACTACCAACACCACCACTTGGTAGTAAGAATCCAAGTAGATACACTGTACACAGCTGTGCTTTGAAGAAAGTAGTCAAATCTCCTGTTAAACAAATTAATAGAATTTTTGTCAAATAATTCATTTTTCTGATTAAATCCAAATCTGATTAACTGTTCTTGTTGGTTTAATATTCCTCTACAAATTGTTTAAATTTTATTTCTTTAAATATTATAAACACTCTTATATTTTATGCCTAAAAATGTCAGTATCTGGATTCTTTGTGGATCCATTTCTGTTATATGTTGTTTCTGTTGATTCTCGTTCATAACATCTTTTTTCTCTAAATGTTTAATGAATCATGGCAGTAAATTTCTTATTTTCCTGAATGGGGTGAAAGTGGTTTCCTCCAGTAGGGGTTTGCATTTGTGGAGCTAGGGGCCAGGGAGAGGAATCTGCTTGTCTGGGACCACTTTAAACTACATTCTTAAGTTTTTATCAGGCCATTCAAGTAGTTTGTCTTCAGGCTAAATATAGGAGAGGAGCTTGTGGTTACAGCTCCCCTCATATTTTTCATATTTCAAAAACTACTATTTGTCTTACTCCTCTCAACAGCTGAGCATTTTCCTTCCAGTCCTGATTATGAGAATGGGAGTGGGTTGGGAGAAAAGTTTATTTTTAGTTCATCCTTCAAGGCCAATAAATCCCAAGCAAGAAAACTAAAAAGGAAACCATAATTACATACTGGAGAATACCCACATCTAAGAGAAGATTGTAAAAGTAATCAGAGAGAAGAAATGGATTATATTCAAGGGGATAGTTTTTTGACCAAAACTACAACGGAAGCCAGGAAAAAAAGTAATATATCTTCAATGCACTGAAAGAAAACAATTTCTAGCCTTAAATTCCATACCCAGCAAAATATCCTTCAAAAATTAAGGTGAAATAAAGACATTTGCAGACAAACAAAACACTAAGAGAGTTTGTCACCAGAAGAAAGAAATTCTAAAGGATTTCAAGCAGAAGGAACATGATTCCAGATGGCAGGTCAGAGATACAGGAAGAATAAAGAACAAAAAAATGATGAATATATAGGTAAAATTAAACAGATATAAACCACATTAAATAAAAATGATAAAGTCATTGTGAGGTTAAGAATAAACAAAAATAAGATACACAACAACTATACCATATAATGTAAGAGTAGAGCAAATGGAGTTAATATTTTGTTTGAAAACAAGATACTGATTAATTGTAGACTTTGATAAATTAGGTATGTTTGTACTAATTGCAGAAGTAATCACTAAGAGATTAGAAATGGAGTACAGTAAAGAAAAGATAAAATGAACAATAAACTCAAAAAAGAAGAAAATAAACAGATACAGCTCAGATTAACAGCACAAAATAAAATGCTAGATATAAATTCAAATATAGCAGTAATTACAATAAATGTAAAAAGACTATTTGTTTCAATTAAAACACAAAAATTTGCAGACCAACTTTTCAAGGAAAAGGCACAACAAGAATATTTTATTTCTTAGCCATTATATTAGCAAAAGAACTAAAATTCATCTATATTCATACTTTTCAGAAAAAACTGCCTTCTAAATATTTTGTTTATCCTTTTAGTTTTTTCTAAAGACATTCATTTTTATATTAAAATAGTAGTTTATGTATATGTTTTACAGCTTTATTCTCTTAAAAATATGAATATATTTTCATATTATTAAAACTTTCTCAAAGATTGCTGTAAGGATTAAATAAGATAATATATGTTCAGTAAATTCAGAAAGACTGCATTTATTATCATACCATGTGCATAGCATTTTATTGTACGGTTATAATGCATTTAACCAGTCTCCTATTGTTAGATATTGTGGTTGTTTTCAACATTTCATTAATATATTTAGCTTCAAGGAAACTTCTCAGAGCCAAGTACTGGCACATAACCTTGATGATCCTTGGGCTACATTTCTTAGTATATACATTTGATGCCTAGTGCAAAGTTACTCTCCAAAATGTTTGCAAAAATTTATTCTCCCACAAGAAATGTGTGTATTTCCCCTAGTCCAACGAGAGAGATTATTATTTCCCTTGCACTTTTCACAAGTTAAAGAAGCAAATCCGAGAATTTTCTGTCACCCGATTCATTTAACCCTTCTAGGATCTCCAAACTTTTCTTTTAGAGTCAAAAACAACAGACACAATAGAATGGGCAGAGAGGAGCAAAATCTCTCCTTTAAAAAACTTTTAAAAGATGATCCCTAATTCTAATTTACTATTTCTTCTGACATCACCTCAAATTATATGTATTTTGAATCCAAAAAAAAAAAGATTTTTTTATCTTTATTGGTATATTTGAGTCCTGTCAAAGCAAAACTCAGAAGTAGAATCACAAAACTGTCAGATTTATATCTCATAGTTCCATGGACAAAACTCTAACATAAACTCTTTGATCTGATGTTCATAACCCCTCTTTTCTTTCCATTCACACCACTCCATCCTGTGAGATGGTCTGTCTGGGAATATGAATTTGAGTGAGATGAAGAATTCAAGTCCTTGCTCTGCCATTTTCTGGTTGAGAAAGTTTGAATGAGTTAACCTCTTAGTCTCCACTTCTTCCATGCAACATGATGCTTACAAGCAGATTCTAGAACCACAGATGTGGGTACAGAATCACAGATCTGCCACTTACCAGCAGTGTGCCATGGACAAGTTCAATTATTCCACAGCTTACCTGTAAAATGAGTGTATTAGGAGGTTTATATGAGATCAATTTCTTAACCCAGTACCTGGCTCATAGTAAGTGCCTAATAAATGTTTTGCAGTTGACCTTCATCATTAGTGGATTCTGTATTTGCAAATTCACGTACTTGATACAATTAATTTGTAGTATCAAAATTAATATTCATGGTGCTTTCCCAGTTGTTGGTCAACATTCCCGGAATAGCAAAACATTCGAATGACCCAATGTGCACATTCTCAGTGGAGGTCAAACAAGGAAACACGGCCTTCCTGTTCAGCTATCACAGACACTGAAGTGCTATTTAGTGTTACTGAGCACAAAAAGGCTGTGATGTCCATTACAAAGAAAATACATGTATTACATATACTTCATTTAGGCCTGGGATATAGTGCTGATGGCTATGAGTTCAATGTTAATGAATCAACAATATATATTAATATTAAATAGATATCTTTAAACAGAACTCTAAGACACATAAAGCCAAGATTATGTATCAATCAGTTGATGTCCAGAGACTCACCTATTTCCCATTAATTCAGTATTCACTAATTCAGTACTTGTGGTAACTTTATAGAACATAACTACCAAGAATAATGAGAATCAACTGTATATTCTTTTTCAACTCTAAAATGAAGATTAGTAACTCCTGTTCACATAGCTGTCATGGTGATATTTATTTGTCAGGAAGTTTTATAAATGTGACATTTCCCATCTGGCTTATCACACTGGCTTCCTAACATGTCTTTCTTGACTCTTTCTCCTCCAGTGTAATGGAGCTAATGTATAACTTTTATCAACCCAAAAGATTCCCATTGGCAGCATAGGTGGTGGGAAAAAATACGGGCTTTGGAGGCACACTCATCTGGGATCCAATCCCTGTCTTTCTACTTAGCAATGATAATGACTTGGGGCAAGTTATTCTTGAAACTTCAATCTTCAATTTTCCTAGCCATCTACTGTGACAGAACGGACACCAAAATGCAGATTTTTGTTAAAACCCTCACAGAGAAGACCATCACTTTGGAGATTGAACTCTTGCATACAGTAGGCCAAGATTCAGGATAAGGAAGAAATGCCTCCTGACTAGCGAAAATTGATCCTCACTGGCAAACAACTAGAAGATGGACATCCTCCATCTGACCACAAAATTCAAAGGGGATACACTCTCTATCTTATTTTGAAGTTTTGTGGTGGTGCTAAAGAATAAGTTTTATACAAGTCTCAAGAAGAATAAGCATAAGAGAAAGAGGGTGACACTGGCTATCTTGAAATATTGTATAGTGAATGAGAATGACAAAAACTAGTCACCTTCATTGGAAGTGCCCTTCAGATGAATGTGGTGCAAGAGTTTTTAATGGCCAGCCACTTTGACAGATATTACTGTGGCAAATGTTTTCTGACCTACTATTTCAACAAACCAGAATGCAAGTAATTGTACACGATTAGTAAAAGGCATGAACTAAAAGAGAAAGGAGAAAAGCAGGAAGGCAGGAAAAAAGGAATGAAAAAAGGGATGGAGAAAGGAGGGAGGGAGGGAGGAAGGAAAGACAGAGGGAGCGAGGGAGGGAGGAAGGAAGGCAGGGAGGAAGGAAGGAAGGAAGGAAGGAAGGAATACCATTTTTACATGTAATACTTTCCTCTGCCTAAATGATAAAATACAAACTTAATCATTTAAACTGACCATAATATGCCCATCCAGACACCTCTCACTCTATCAGCTAGGGTGGAATATGCACAGGCTCCCTCCCCTGATGGCTGCAGAGCAGAGTGGAATCTGGGGAGGGAGGGAGGAAGGGAGGGAGGGAGGAAAAAAGGGAGGAAGGAAGGAAGGAAGGGAGGGAGGGAGGGAGGGAGGGAGGGATGGATGGATGGATGGATGGATGGATGGATGGATGGATGGATGGATGGATGGATTCCATTTTTACATGTAATACTTTTTTCTGCCTAAATGATAAAATACAAACCTGATCATTTGCCTATCACATTACTTCCTTATATAAATCCCTGACATCCTTATATAATCTTCTCATTGGGCCCCAGGCACATGTTCTTCCCTCCTGCATTTAGTGTTCACTTCCTCCCATCTGATATGCAATTCTGTTTCATCTTTATACTGTCTAAATTCTTCCCACCTTTCGAGGTCCAGCTAGAGTCCTACTTCCTCCATGAAGCCTTTCCAGTTACATCAGTATACTATTGTTAACAGACATAGAAAGACTGAGGCAAAGACCAAGAAGGGAATCTCTATATCTACGAAAAGAGCAAGACAGCACAAAAAAAGAACAGAAAAACCTACCTCTGTTAAATTTTTCAGTAAACCTATGTCTTACTCCCCAGCTTGGCTGTTCATTTTTTGTTAGTTTCACCCATGGACTGCTCCCCAAATTTTATGTGTTGCATTTATTTATTCTGATACAAAATAATCTGAATACTTTCTGTGTATTCAACCTCTGCCCCTATTCTCCAAATCTCCATTCTCTGGTCTACCCACTAGGCTAAAATCTGACTTTCCCAGTCCAATATTAGCAGTTTACATAGAACTAGAAATGTAGCCCACATATGGCTCATATGGTGTCACCAAATCATATGGGAAACTTCATAAGCATAAGCCCTACCTTACCACCTAGATATAAATTATTTGTTGGTAGCTCTTTATGTCTCCCACAGTTTTTAGACAGTATAATAATAATTATATTAATAATAGAATAGAAAGCATTCATCAAGTGCTTGCTATGCCTCAGACACCATGCCAAGAACTTTACAAACATTATATATTTAATTCCCACAAAAAAACCTTTGCAATATTATATCTCTGTTTCATACATGAGATAAGAAAACAAAAGCCCAAGAGAAAACAATGCTGATAAGATATCTAGTTAATAAACATTTGCAATGAATTTAAAAAGAAACAATTCTATTTTTTTCTTTCAGATTCTCAAAGACAATCTGTGCAACTCTGTAACTTGTTAGCTTCTTTTTAAGTTTATAAAATTGTCAGACTGCAAAAAATAAGGCCACTTATTTCACCTACAAACTTCAAATTTTCTGAAACAGGAAAATTTATAGAAACTTCCTAAGCCACTAAATATAAGAAAAATATTTATCATTCTCAGTAAACTATCGCAAGAACAAAAAACCAAACACCGCATATTCTCACTCATAGGTGGGAATTGAACAATGAGAACACATGGACACAGGAAGGGGAACATCACACTTCGGGGACTGTTGTGGGGTGGGGGGAGGGGGGAGGGATAGCATTGGGAGATATACCTAATGCTAGATGACGAGTTGGTGGGTGCAGCGCACCAGCATGGCACATGTATACATATGCAAGTTACCTGCACGTTGCGCACATGTACCATAGAGCCTAAAGTATAATAATAATAATAATAATAATAAAAAGAAAAAAATAAAAATAAAAAAATAAATAAAAATTTTAAAAAAAAAGAAAATGTAATTAGACAGGCTAAAGAAGACTTATTCCAATAAAGACATAGAGTCACAAACTAGTGAGAAAGGGAAAATAATAACACATGCATAAAAATAAAAATAAAAATAAAGAAAAAATAAGTCTCTAGCCATATAGGGATCTTCACAAATCTTGTATGTGTTGTTTAAGGCTCCATGACTATAGTAAGAGCTTTTTTTTGATATTGAATAGGAAGAAAGCAAGTTCATAAGAAAGTATATTCTCTTTTTCTAGCTAATAATAGCCTTCTTACTGTTGACGAAAAAAGTTAGTTTATGGACCTGTACTTTACCTCACATAAATATTGCACAAACTAATGCCATAACAATATGACACTAGAGAGAAACATTGGAAAAATATGCAACACTTCATCAGGTTGATTTTTTGGCAAAGATAGCCAAGATATCTGATAAGAAAGAGATACCTTTTAGCCATGAAAATTCAATCTTGTCTGTGAAGCTAGATAACTCCTTTCCCCGACTGAATTGGACTGCCTGCCTACCTACAACACATATATCCTTGGCAAAGTATAGCTTTCTTATGTTTGAGAAATACCATTCTTTTTGGCCCATCATAAAATTTGGGGAAATTGAGGGGTGGAGGACACCCTTATAGCTAACCAGTTCAATTATATCAACATAGTGACCATCACTGGCCTACAATAACACTGGCTTTGCACTTGGTGTTGATTTTATAGTGTTCTTTCTTACCAAGGCCCAAAGGGCTATTGTTAACATATGATTTCACTTACAATAAGGATTTCTTCCAGGTACTTCTAGAGATAGTGCCAGTAAATCCTGTAAAATCTCACTATCGAGTTATTATGAAAGTTAGAAAGACTAACAAAAAAAGTTCCAAAATAAAAGGTGAATAGCAATTTCAGTGGATGCGTGGTCCTGACCTACCTCACCGTACCAGTGCACTCTCCTTCCAGAATGTGAGATACACATGCTTAATATTCAGGTTGTTGCTGGAAACATTGAGTCATATTTGGAGGCATGAGCTCAGACCTGACCTAGAATATAATTGTAATTCCCCTCATACTCAGGAGAAGAGAATATGGGTAAAATATGAAGAAAGTCATATCAACAAATACTTATCTAAATTTTATCCTCTAAGTCCTCACCAAGTCAAAACTCATCATGTCAGTTTACTAGATACATTTAAAATCCAATTTCAGATATAGCATCAGCAATGCACAGTGGTGCCCCTGTAATCTTAGTACTTAAGGATAAGTAAGCTATACTTTGGCTTCTCCTCTCTGAACAAATCTTTGTTTATAATAAGTGTACCAAATCTGCCCCAGCAAAGCAACCCAGTATTTCAATCATCTTCCCAATGGGAACAACCAGTAGTCAACTAGATTTTGTCATAAAGAGATGAAGAGATCCAATGACTATGCCATCATTTGCTTATGTCTATAGCCTACATTTCCTGACTGCAAATGAACAACATCTACTTCTTCAGGGTGGCAATGAGCTAGTTAGTAATGGCAGAAGTACATAAAAAGTATTTCTTACAATAATAAGAATAAATGTTTCAAAGAGAAAGAAATTATATAGATTGTAGGGTTGGCATCAGTGGGTTAAATTTCTACCAGATTTAGAAAGAGAGTTTTCATGCATGTTACTTCAAATTCAGAATTATCATTTATTTCAAAGAACTTCTCCAATTGCTGTGTTATTACTAGAATGACCCACTCTTTACAGTTTTCCTGGGACAGTCTTGATTTTAACACTGAAAGTCTCTCAAGCTGGGCCTCCAATTAGGGTGAGAAACTTAACCCAATTTTCCTGGAATCGTGTCCATTTTAAAATTGAAAGTTCCCATCTCCCAGAAATCTCTTCAATCCATGGAAAACCAGGATGGCTGGTCACCTTAGTTGTCACACAGAGAAAATACAAATATGTTATAGGCCTTCATTTTGTCTATCTTGAAAACTGGAACTTCACTGGTAGACTTATATACATGCATAAGTAATAATAGTACTAGACAGACATAGAACACTCAATAAATACACTAATATTCATTTCGTGGTGCAATCCTCACAATAAACTTATCAAGAAGATGAACAATATATTTTCCTCATTTTGCAGATGAGAAAACTTACGGGCAAAAGGTTAAGTAACTTTCTAAAAGTCAACTTTTTAATTAGAACATAAGCTACACTTCTATAACAAAGAGACCAAACAATACTGTGACTTAAAAATAACATAATTCTATTGTCTCTTAATTAACAGTATAGAGATAGGCAGGTGGGCTAGGACAGTGAGTAGCTCTGTTCCATGTGATCATTCAGGGACCCAGGTTCCTCCCATGTTGCTCCACCATCCTCGACATTTCAGTCCTTATCCACTTGGTGCAAGCTAACTCTCCAGTGCCACATCAGCGTTCCCAACCATAAGACCAAGTAAAGATCAGTGGGGAAGGGATAGCAATTTTCTTTAAGGAGGTGATACTGATATTTCATATATCACATCCACTCACATTTCGTTTAAGAGAACTCACTGACTTGTCAACACTAGATTCAAGGGGTGGAAAACATGGTCTCAACCTGGACAGTCAAGTGTCCCATTCCATTTTCAAAAGAAGGAAGGGGAAATGATTACTTAGGGACAATTAGTTGTCTCCCATGATTAAATAGCCGGGGCTTGGCATTGCGGAGATTAGAACCCAAGCCCATCTGATTCTAAAAACCACATGTCTTCCCTCATGCCTTGCCACCTCTAGGCCTAATTTGGTGGGAAGGGGCTGGGGTCAGGAAATATGTCACCCAATGAAAGTGTTTCTCAGAGCTTATCAAAAGAAAAATAAGTCATTCTGAGCACCTAGAAACCATCTCTCCTTCCAACTTATCCTGAAAAAGGCTTAAACAAACTATATTCTTTCACTTAAATTCTGACAGAGCTGTGCCTCCTGAGTGCGAAGTGAAACCCAAGGGCTGTCAGTTTTAAAGTGTGATGTTTATACAAAGATGTGAGAAGAAGAGAGCACATAAGGTCTGCCAGAGAAATAGCAAAATACTATGGATCGTTTCTCTGGCCAAGTCACTGAAGAACAAGGGGGCGGTGGGCAAACCTACATGTGTACCCATGAAACAAAGCCAACCAATACCATCAAAAACATTGCACTCCATAAATATTCACAATTATCATTTGACAATATAAATAAACAAATAAAAAGGGAGCCACTTAGGATTTCGATTCTGCTGGCAACGTTACCTGGAAAGAACATTCCTGATTAGAAAGTGGTTTAGGTTACTTTTTAGTTTTTTCAGTTGCTTTTGAAGGTAACATGAGCCTCAAGATGGTATTTCACTTTGAGTTTATTCAAGCTTCTGTTGATTCTGGACAAACCTAATTTACACAAGACAACGCTATCTGTCGTCACTGTTCCTTCCCCCTGTTTGGTTTTCTCGTTATTCATAGCG
The DNA here is from genome assembly GCF_028885655.2 of Pongo abelii. NCBI lineage: Eukaryota > Metazoa > Chordata > Mammalia > Primates > Hominidae > Pongo > Pongo abelii. The sequence continues at coordinate 57,606,502 of NC_071998.2, forward strand.
GCATCCAGCTCCTTCCCCTCACTTCAGGCTTATTACTGAGCCCCTTAGAACTTCCGTAACACCAGCTTTGTAGCTTGCTGTGAAGAAATGAGGACTCAGTAAGAATGGGCCTGCAAGAAATTCACTCCTTGAAAAAGGACAATGAAAATCAGAGGTGAACAACTTTGCTGCTAGAAAAAATATATCCGGAAAGAATCTTTGTTGGCTGTACATTTTTTCATTTAAAATTAACATGGGGCTGGGCATGGTGGTATATGCCTCTAGTCCCAGACACTTGGGAGGCCAAGGCAGGAGGATTACCTGAGCCCAGAAGGTCAAGGCTGCAGTGAGCTATGATCGCACCACTGCACTCCAGTCTGGGCAACAGAGTAAAACTGCATCTCTAAAAAAATAAATAAATAAATGAGTAAATGATAAAATTAACATGGCTTTATAGAATCCCATGGGATAAATGTATATTCTTACAGTGTTGTATACATGTGCGCACACACACACAAGAACACTCACCAAGCAGATGAGGAATACAACCACAGATCGGTGAAGATGGAACAACAGCACAGAGGAAACCTGAATGATCACATGGAGTAGAACTGCCCACCCAGCCTCGCCCACTCACCTAAGTCTGGGCTGTTTTGTGAGAGATACTACTTTTTTGTTTGGTTGGTTAGTTGTTTGTTTTTGATAGCAAGACAAAATTAGAACTCTCTGAACCATGCTATTATTAATAGTAGAGAATATTTCTAAGTGGCACACATTCAAATAAAAAAATGTGACTCCCTTCAGCAGTGCTTGTGCCTGTCTGGATGAGCTTATGGGTTCTATAGACATCACATATATGTCAGTCATGCCCTCCTCCATTCAGAGCCACAAAGATTTTTCACACTCACTCTCAGGACCAATGAGATGTATCTTTTAACTGGTCTATAAATGAAATAAATTTCTCTGCCCTATCATGCATTAAGTTATGGGCTTTTGAAGTGATGGAAAAAGAGAAAGAAATGGTCTCACATCCCCTAAACAAGTCTCAAAGGCTCCTAGTTCCTGCATTTTGGGGTTGGAGCAATTTGTTTTGCTCTGAGTGAGGCATTTAAGAATATAAAAATGTCATCCATGGCTAATATCTGGGTCTATGTGAAGCATAGGGATGCAGAGGCAGCTTTCTGATCTCTCTTGCTAAAATTAGATTGTGGGTTGTATAAAAACACTGGGCACTCTGCTTGTACCGCTCTGTCCATGCACTGTTATTGACTACTTTCAAAAAAGAAAGCTGACCAGCCATCCAAGAAAAAAAAAAAAAAAGATGACTAATTTAAATCAGACAAATCAACAAAAGACTGGCCAATCAGTCAATAAAGGCTGACAGTTCCTTTTCTGTGGGTAGGAGCTAGTGTGAGTGCTACTCACATGCACCCCAAACACCCTAATTCACAGTGTTTTTGCAACCCAAGCGTCCCTTCCTGGAAGTTCCATCATCTACCAGATAAGGCCTCCTGCGAGGTTCCCCTTCTCTCTGCCTTCCTGAGTGACTAATTCTTAGCTAAGCTTTCCTCCCTAGGAGCTAGCCAAAGGCAACTGTGTACATCTTAGATCAGAGTAACTCAAGGAGATTTCCCAAGCCAAGTACAAAATCATTATTTATTCCAGAAGAGGCAGGTTAGCATAGTCCAGGTACCTATGGCCAAACAGCTTTCCTCCTTCCTACTTCCCAGTTCTCACCACTCCTACTTCTCATGTGTTTCTGGGGAAATTTAACCTGCAACTCTCATACTCAATGACAGCTGACTCACACAAACCCCTTCCCACTGAAACTATTGGATAGCCAGAAAACCCATGTGAAGATTTTTACTTTCGACCAGAAAATTGGATGCAAATTGGATGCCTAAGGTTTTGAAGGCCACGTAATCTCCCAAGACATTGGAGTTCTATCAACTCCCACATATAATCACTTCCACATATAGTATGTTTTAAAATAAAATGTTCATCTTTATTTTCTAACTGGGTTCTAACGCATTAGGCAGAAACTATTATCCATCTCCCCATTTTACCCACAAGGTCTCCAAGGTTCTAAGAGGAAAGTAGGCAAACTATGGTCCATGGCCAAATTCAGCCCCACACCTGTTTTGTAAATAAATTTTTACTGGAACACAGCTGCATCCATTTATTTACATTTTGTCTATGCCTGATTTTGCTATGATGCCAGACTTGAGTAGTTGTTCAGAGACCACATAGCCCAAAAAGCTGAATATATTTGTGATCTGGCTCTTTACAAAGAAAGCTTGCCAATTCCTGCTCAGAAAGATTATCTGGCTTTCACAAAGTCACATTTTGGTAATTTTCCTAAAGGCGATGACACTTAAAAATTTCCAAGAGGCAGTCAAATAATGTCTTTAGTCAAATAATGGCTCTTTCCATTCTGCCACACTGCCTCCCTGTGTGCTAGTCAGCCTACCCTCTAGGGATCCCTGGCTGGGCCAGTAGGAGGACAGGTCAAATCATATTCTAGAGCATGACACAGAGGAAGCACCCAGGACTGTACTGTACAGGACAGACTATACAATGAACAGAAAGTGTCTACCTCATTCTATTGCAAATCTCTTCCTTGCAAGGAGTAGGAAACATGCACACCTCCAAGGCTCTTCAAATTGTTACCCACAATCTTAGGCCACAGGCTTCAGGGACCTTTGCTTGTAGCCCAACCCTTGAAGAAGAGATCTCTCCAGGTGTTCTCAGACATGCCATTACACATTCCGTTCTTAGAACTTTAAGCGTTGGTGTTTGGTGTTTTTACTATTGTTGCTAGTATTGTGGTTTGATTTGGTTGGGTTTTGTGGCTTTTAAGCCTATTTAGTATGTATCATGCTATTGTCATAGAAAGTTAGTGGCTGCTTATTTAATATCTAGATGATCTTCAAAAGTGGAGAAAGCCAACTGAAATTGAAAACTACTTTTGTAAAAGTCCTAAATGCCTATTATGCATGTACTGGTCCTAAAGGTTGGAGATTGTGTGTGTGTTTGAGTGGGGGACTGTGCGTGTTTGTCTAAGTGTGTGTGTGTGTGTGTGTGTGTATGTTTGGGAGGTTTGGGAGTTTTGTTCTGTTTTTCTTTTATGGAGAAGCAAGAAGTGGGGATAGAAAGTACTAGACTAACCAGTTTCAGGATATATCTGCATTCTACTAAATAGCAAAACTTGCCCATTTGATCAAGCCCACTCACTTAAAGTCATACCCAGTGCTGCAAATTGTTCTGCTACAGACCTTGGAAACATGACTAGAAAATATATGCTGAAGGATATACTGATCTTGAATAATTTCTTTCCTGCATGAGGCACAAACCTATGGTCATTCAGCCTATGGTAAAAGATTTATCATGTTGCAACTGGTTTGAAAAACTCCAGTGTGTGTGTGTGTGTGTGTGTGTGTGTGTGTGTTAAAATTTTTGTTTTGTTTTATCTTGAAGGTTGTAAGTGGTGTAATATCTTTTCCTTTGTTTTCTGTTTCATTTTATGTAGTTAATTTTTTTATTTTATTGGAGTATTTTTAAAGGAATGCTCTTTGGTTAGTATGGTGACCTGGGAGAGGGAAGGAAAACACAGCCTTTCCAATCACCCACGGCTATGAATTACCACTAAGAGAGGCTGCTTCATCCAAGTGCTATGTTCCCTGCAAGGGGTTAAAAGTGAAACTGGTACAAAGAGGTACCAGATAAGAGAAAACAAACAAGAGTGTAAAGTAGTGGTTCTATTGTGGCCAGGCTCACCACCCTGTACTTGATCCTCCTCCTTTGCCTTCACTCTTTCACAATAGACATTATCAAACACACTATCAGACACAGTACCTCATGCCTCCAGGGAAATATGAGCACATGGGAACAATTGCTGGATGAATTTGTAACTTATAAACTAAGCAACTCTCCCAGGAGGCAGGAGCAAAGAATATAGAGATAGATAGTATAAAAGAGCATTTTAGAGAGGTGGGAGGAGAAACAACTGCCTACATTGAATAACTGGACTACTAGAAAAAAAGACAACATAAAATAAAGACAAGAAAATATTTGAACAAATAATGGAGATAAATTTCCTGGAAATAAAACAATATTTCTTAAAACCTGAAAATTAAAAAGGCTCTAAAATGCCAAACAGAAGATTTAAAGAAAAGGACACCTCTGTCTAGAGGTGAAAACTATCAAAGACAAAGCAAAATTCTAAAAGCTTCTGGAGAAACAGAGAATATCACTGATAGAAAACAAGAATCAGATTGTAGTTACACATCTCAGCTCTAATACTATGTACAAGAAATCAGTGGGGAAAGATTTTGAAAGTATTGAAAAACGATGTATTTAAAACCAGATTTTCCTAAGCAACCAAATTGTCATTCAAATCTGAGAACATAATACAACATTTTGGGCACACAGGCTTCAAAACCTTTTCTACCAAAATTTCATATAATGATAAGGAAACACATTCAAAAGTACAAGAGATGTGGGGAGAAATGGAGTATCAAATTTCTTGGTAAGATGTGTCACTGTCCAAACAATTTTAAAGGACTAAAGAAAAGAAAAAGTACATCTGTAGTCAACTAGAAATGAAATTCTGGACTATATCAGTATGATAGAGCCGGGAAGACAAAAAGTATAGGAGCACATGTGAATGTGTTTCTCTTGTTAAATAAGTATATAAATATGTATACTTATAAAATTTAAGTAGTATATAAATATTGATATGTTTAAGGAATCAGAGAAAAATAAACATGAATCTGAAGAAGGCAACCACCAAAAGCACAAACAGGATACCGCTTGCCCTTAGATGACACAGGTTGGAGGGTTGACTTTTCAAATATGTAGGTTCTGCAGGGCCGACCTGTGGGATTTGAGTAGGCCCAGATTTGGGTATACGTGGAGGGTCCTAGAACCAATCATCTGTGTATACCAAGGACGACTGTGTATAACTTTCTAACAGACAAAAAAAAATCCTTCTCTCTGATGGAAAACAAGAAAGAATAAAAAAAAAACAAGATAGAGAATCTGAACCATTTATTCTTTTCAATTTACCTATAAGGTAAATCAAATAATACTTACTCCAAAGTCATGAATACATTCTCTTTAAGTTGACTTCTAGTAGTTATCTTTCCTACTTAGGACTTTTAATCCACCTAAAAATCATTCTTATATATGGGGTGAAGTAAGCATCAGCATTTTATTCACGTGAAAAACATCACTCGTTATTGAAAAGTTCATCTTTTCCTTAGTGCTCTGTAGTACCACCTTTACTGTAAAATCAAATTACCACGCTTATGTACTTTCTGGATGTTCTGTTCTGTTTTAGTGGTGTATATCTATCATTGTACCCATATCATACTTCCTTAGTACTGTAGCTATGTAATAAACCTGGATACCTGGTAGAATTAATCCTCCTACTTTGTTCTTGTTGAAGATGTCTTGTCTATTCTTAGACCTTTGATTTCCATATACTTTTTAAAATCGGTTTCTACACATACACAAACACAACACAAACCTGACATATCGCTAGGGATTACAACTGTACAATGTTGAGTCTTTCAATCCAGGAATATAATATATCCTCTGACAAAGGAGAAAAGTCATAAGATTATCTCCACAGATGCAGGAAATGCACTTAATAAAAACTAACATCCATTTATAATTTTAAAATGTTAGCAAACAGGAAATAGAAAGAAACTATTTAATCTGATAGAGTGCCCATAAATAATCTCCAACAAACATCTATTTAGACCTTCTTCAATTTCTCTTAACATTTTTACTTTTCTGAGAAGAGAGATCACAAATTTTTCTTAGCTGTATTTTAAGATAGTCGGTGTTTTTGAAAACTGAATATTTTATTTTTATTTTCTAATTACTTATTAGTGGTATGTACAATGTATAATTAATTTTGTGTATTGATCTTGTACTTGACAATCTCAGTATATTCAATTATTCATTTTAGTAATTTATCTATGTGTTATTTTGGACTTTCTATGAATAATAAGGGTTATATTTTTATTTCTTCTTTTATAAGCAATTCGTTTTTGTTTTAATTGCAATGGCTAGCCAGACTCTTCAGTAAAAATGTCAGATAGAAAATGGTAATAGTAGATATATTCATCTTGTTTCTGATATGATTTCAGAAAGGAAAACAAGCTTTTAGTATTTCACCATGAGTGTAAAGATTATTTGTGAGTGCTCTAGCAGATTAAGGAGTTTCCTTCTATTTCCAACTTGCTAAGATTTTATTATTACAAACAGATGTTAATTTTTATTACATGTGTTTCCTGCATCTATGGAGATTATCTTATGACTTTTTTCGCCTTTTTTTTTTTTTTTGGGGGGGGGACAGTTTCTCTCTTGTTGCCCAGGCTGGAGTGCAATGGTGTGATCTCATCTCACTACAACCTCCGCCTCCTGGGTTCAGGCGATTCTCCTGCCTCAGCCTCCTGTGTAGCTGGGATTACAGGCACCCGCCACCAGGGCCAGCTAATTTTTTGTGCTTTTAGTAGAGATGGGGTTTCACCATGTTGGCCAGGCTGGTCCCGAACTCCTGACCTCATGTGATCCACCCACCTTGGCCTCCCAAAGTGCTGGGATTATAGGCATGAACCACCGCTCCCAGCCTCCTTTATTCTTTCATACAATGAATTAGATTGGTTGATTGTGAATGTTGAACCAAACTTATATTTCTGGCAAAAAAAAAAAAAATATTCTTGATGTAGTATTCTTTTTATGTATTTCTGGATTAGGCTTTCTAATACTTATTTCAGATTTTTAAATTTGTATTGATGAATGAGATTAGCCTGTAATTTTACTTTCCTATAAGGCCCATATCAGGAAATGTTATCAAGATTATGAAGGCCTTATAAAATCAGTTAGGTTGGGGAATGCTTTATACCATATGCAGGAGCCAACAGTCACCAAGCCAGGACAGCCTGACAACCTGGGCCTGAGCAAGCAACATCCCAGCCCTTGGGCAAAACTACTGTCAAGCCAACTGTTAGCAGTGAGCACCTGGCCAGATAGGTGCTGTGGGCTAGGGATGTGGGCAAGGGAGTTGGCTGGTACATAGACTGCTGAGCACGCACGCAGACATTTCCTCTCTCCCCATCTGTACGAAAAGTGCCTCACAACCTTCAGAATCACAGTTTTGACCCTCATATCCCAGGGTTTATTTTGTCACAGAATCCAGCAAAGTTGCAATTCTTCATGTTCCAGCCCTGAGCGGAGTAAGAAACTTCCAGCAGAGATGATAAAAATGACAAACTCAAAAACTTTCCCAGGTTATCTGCCAGATTGTCACTGAATTTACTGCTGTATCCACTGCAAACCTCATTTAGCAAATCTCCAAGTTATTTCGTGTTAGTCAAAACAAAGACTGCCTCTTTAATTCTGGGAGAATGTAGGCTGTGGCCCAGCAGAGGGGAGGCCATCTCTGTAGTTAGCATGCTGTAGCAAAGATCTGCTGTGAAAACTGTAAAATCACTCTTGGTTGGAAATAGAAACCTGCCTTTGTGAGCAGTCAGCAATGTTAAGAGATGAAAGTTTATTACTGAATGAGCTCACATGTTCAAAGACAATCGTTGGCATAAAAACTTTCCATTCTGTTTTGAATACCATTTTGTGAAAGACAGGATGAAAACAAAGGGGTGTCCTTGTTGACAATATTTCTTTAATTTTAATCTCATAGACTCACAGCAACGCTCGTGACACTCTTTATGGTTTCTTCGGCCTATTCTTCTTGGATAAGGTATTCCCTCTTTTATATATCATCTTATTTATGCAGTTACTTCTGAAGTTCCTGGTGACCTTTCTCTAAACTTTTACATTTGACAAAAATAATGAATCAACTGCTGAACTCATGTTCAGTAGATAACCAAAATGAGAATCTCTAGAGAATATAGGAATAAAGTCTCTCTCCTATAAAAATGTCTCACCACTACCCTTTATTAGAGTGAAGACAATAGAATGTTATAGTTCATCATTTAAAAATTGCAAACAGTGAAATTTAACTGGATATTCATGCAGATGAATTGCTAAATTCATATGCTCCTTTAGGTGTCTTCTAGAAGCAGCACTAAATTTATACATCAAGGATGTTTTTAAATTTGTTCAAAATAGATGACCTTGGAATTTTATATAGATTATTACTGAAAAAATATGCCTAGTGTTAATATCTTGTGTATTTAAGCACTGTGGTGTCTTATGTAAAAATCAAGTAAATTAGTTGTTATAAATGACTGCCTACCTAAAAGCAGAAAGAGACATTTATTATTAAGGAAACATTCATCTATCGTTCAGTTAATGGAATTGGAAATTGCACCTCAAATTTACACATCAGCAAATTATTTTATGGCTTTCAATGAAAATAACTTAATGCTGGACAGAAGAAAATTCTGAGTTCTTAGTCTACTATTAATTGACTTGAAGAACAATAATGCTTTTTGCAAATCAAAGAAGCCAGAACCAAAAGGAAATTAGATACTTGAAATACACCAGACTACATCTTAAAATTTTTCAGAAAAGGTTAAAATTACAAGATAAGATTAACATTTTTAAGTGAACTGATACTTGATTTTCTGGATTAAAAAGAAAAAAACAGAGTTTTTTCTGGGTTTATTTTTTTCTACCCGTTAGAAGAGATAGTGTAAAAATGGTATTGTTTCTTTCTAAGGTAACTGGTAAAACTCATTAAAGAAGTCATTTAAGCCAGGAGTTTTCATTGACTGAGAGTTGGAAATTACTAATACAATGTTTTTAATCCTCGTAGAAGTCTTCAAACTTTCCAGTTATTTTGATGTGTGGCATTTTCTAACAGTTTTTTTATTTCATCTAAATTTAGTAACTTGTGTTTTCCTAGTAATTTGTCCATTTCATCTAAATGTTTAAATGTATTGCCATAAATTGTTCATAATATTTTATAATGTTGTTTAATGGCTATACACTACATAGTGAAGTCTCATTTTTCATTTCTAATATCTCTCCTGTCTTGTTGCTCAGTATTATCCATGGGTTTATTTACTACCAATTATTCTTTTTTTATTATACTTTAAGTTCTAGGGTACATGTGCACAACATGCAGGTTTGTTACATATGTATACATGTGCCATGTTGTTGTGCTGAACACATTAACTCGTCATTTACATTAGGTATATCTCCTAATGCTATCCCTCCCCCCTCCCCCCACCCCACCACAGGCCCCAGTGTGTGATGTTCCCTGTCCTGTGTCCAAGTGTTCTCGTTTCTCAATTCCCACCCGTGAGTGAGAACATGTGGTGTTTGGTTTTCTGTCTTTGAGATGGTTTGCTCAGAATGATGGTTTCCAGCTTCATCCATGTCCCTACAAAGGACATGAACTCATCCTTTTTTATAGCTGCATAGTATTCCATGGTGTATATGTGCCACATTTTCTTAATCCAGTCTATCATTGATGGACATTTGGGTTGGTCCCAAGTCTTTGCTATTGTGAATAATGTCACAATAAACATACTTGTGCGTGTGTCTTTATAGCAGCATGATTTATAATCTTTTGCGTATATACCCAGTAATGGGATGGCTGGGTCAAATGGTATTTCTAGTTCTAGATCCTTGAGGAATCGCCACACTGTCTTCCACAATGTTTGAACTAGTTTACAGACCCACCAACAGTGTAAAAGTGTTCCTATTTCTCCACATCCTCTCCAGCACCTGTTGTTTCCTGACTTTTTAATGATTGCCATTCTAACAGGTGTGAGATGGTATTTCATTGTGGTTTTCATTTGCATTTCTCTGATGGCCAGTGATGATAAGCATTTTTCATGTGTCTGTTGGCTGCATAAATGTCTTCTTTTGAAAAGTGTCTGTTCATATCCTTTGCCCACTTTTTGATGGGGTTGTTTGATTTTTTCTTGTAAATTTGTTGAAGTTCTTTGTAGATTCTGGATATTAGCCCTTTGTCAGATAGGTAGATTGTAAAAATTTTCTCCCATTCTATAGGTTGCCTGTTCACTCTGATGGTAGTTTCTTTTGCTGTGCAGAAGCTCTTTAGTTTAATTAGATCCCATTTGTCAATTTTGGTTTTTGTTGCCATTGCTTTTGGTGTTTTAGTCATGAAGTCCTTGCCCATGCCTATGTCCTGAATGGTATTGCCTAGGTTTTCTTCTAGGGATTTTATGGTTTTACGTCTAGCATTTAAGTCTTTAATGCATCTTGAACTAATTTTTGCATTAGGTGTAAGGAAGGGATCCAGTTTCAGCTTTCCCCATATGGCTAGCCAGTTTTCCCAGCACCATTTATTAAATAGGGAATCCTTTCCCCATTTCTTGTTTTTGTCAGGTTTGTCAAAGATCAGTTGGTTGTAGATGTGTGGTACTATTTCTGAGGACTCCGTTCTGTTCCATTGGTCTATATCTCTATTTTGGTACCAGTACCATGGTGTTTTGGTTACTGTAGCCTTCTAGTATAGTTTGAAGTCAGGTAATGTGATGCCTCCAGCTTTGTTCTTTTGGCTTAGGATTGTCTTGGCGATGCAGGCTCTTTTTTGCTTCCATATGAACTTTAAAGTAGTTTTTTCCAGTTCTGTGAAGAAAGTCGTTGGTAGCTTGATGGGGATGGCACTGAATCTATAAATTATCTTGAGCAGTATGGCCATTTTCACAATATTAATTCTTCCTATCCGTGAGCATGGAATGTTCTTCCATTTGCTTGTGTCCTCTTTTATTTCATTGGGCAGTGGTTTGTAGTTCTCCTTGAAAAGGTCCTTCACTTCCCCTGTAAGTTGGATTCCTAGGTATTTTATTCTCTTTGAAGCAGTTGTGAATCGTAGTTCACTCATGATGTGGCCGTTTGTCTGTTATTGGTGTATAGGAATGCTTGTGACTTTTGCACATTGATTTTGTATCCTGAGACTTTGCTGAAGTTGCTTATCAGCTTAAGGAGATTTTGGGCTGCGACGATGGGGTTTTCTAGAAATACAATCATGTCATCTGCAAACAGGGACAATTTGACTTCCTCTTTTCCTAATTGAATACCCTTTATTTCCTTCTCCTGCCTGATTGCCCTGGCCAGAACTTCCAACACTATGTTGAATAGGAGTGGTGAGAGAGGGCATCCCTGTCTTGTGCCAGTTTTCAAAGAGAATGCTTCCAGTTTTTGCCCATTCAGTATGATATTGGCTGTGGGTTTGTCATAAATAGCTCTTATTATTTTGAGATACGTCCCATCAGTATCTAGCTTATTGAGAGTTTTTAGCATGAAGGGCTGCTGAATTTTGTTGAAGGCGTTTTCTGCATCTATTGAGATAATCATGTGGTTTTTGTCATTGGTTCTGTTTATATGATGGATTATGTTTACTGATTTGTGTATGTTGAACCAGCCTTGCATCTCAGGGATGAAGCCCACTTGATCACGGTGGATAAGCTTTTCGATGTGCTGCTGGATTTGGTTTGCCAGCATTTTATTGAGGATTTTTGCATCGATGTTCATCAGGGATATTGGTCTAAAATTCTCTTTTTTTGTTGTGTCTCTGCCAGGCTTTGGTATCAGGATGATGCTGGCTTCATAAAATGAGTTAGGGATGATTCTCTCTTTTTCTATTGATTGGATAGTTTCAGAAGGAATGGTACCAGCTCCTCTTTGTACCTCTGGTAAAATTCGGCTATGAATCTGTCTGCTCCTGGACTTTTTTGGTTGGTAGGCTATTAGTTATTGCCTCAATTTCAGAACATGTTATTGGTCTATTCAGGGATTCAACTTCTTCCTGGTTTAGTCTTGGGAGGGTGTATGCATCTGGGAATTTATCCATTTCTTCTAGATTTTCTAGTTTATCTGCATAAAGGTGTTTATAGTATTCTCTGATGGTAGTTTATATTTCTGTGGGATTGGTGGTGATACCCCCTTTATCATTTTTATTGAGTCTATTTGATTCTTCTCCTTTTCTTCTTTATTAATCTTGCTAGCGGTCTATCAACTTTGTTGATCTTTTCAAAAAACCAGCTCCTGAGACCAGGCACAGTGGCTTACGCCTATAATCCCAGCACTTTGGGAGGCCGAGGCGGGTGGATGACGAGGTCAGGAGATCGAAACCATCCTGGCTAAAATGGTGAAACCCCGTCTCTACTAAAAATACAAAAAATTAGCTGGACGTCATGGCGGGCGCCTGTAGTCCCAGCTACTCAGGAGGCTGAGGCAGGAGAATGGCATGAACCTGGGAGGCGGAGCTTGCAGTAAGCGGAGATCACGCCACTGCACTCCAGCCTGGGCGACAGAGCGAGACACCGTCTCAAAAAAAAAAAAAAAAACAGCTCCTGGATTCATTGATTTTTGAAGGGTTTTTTATGTCTCTATCTCCTTCAGTTCTGCTCTGATTTTAGTTATTTCTTGCCTTCTGCTAGCTTTCAAATGTATTTGCTCTTGCTTCTCTAGTTCTAATTGTGATGTTAGGGTGTCAATTTTAGATCTTCCCTGCTTTCTCTTGTGGGCATTTAGTGCTATAAATTTTCCTCTACACACTGCTTTAAATGTGTCCCAGAGATTCTGGTATGTTGTGTCTTTGTTCTCGTTGGTTTCAAAGAACATCTTTATTTCTGCCTTCATTTCGTTATGTACCCAGTAGTCATTCAGGAGCAGGTTGTCCAGTTTACATGTAGTTGAGCAGTTTTGAGTGAGTTTCTTAACCCTGAGTTCTAGTTTGATTGCACTGTGGTCTGAGAGACAGTTTGTTATAATTTCTGTTCTTTTACATTTGCTGAGGAGTGCTTTACTTTCAACTATATGGTCAATTTTGGAATAAGTGTGATGTGGTGCTGAGAAGAATGTATATTCTGTTGATTTGGGGTGGAGAGTTCTGTAGTTGTCTATTAGGTCCACTTGGTGCAGAGCTGAGTTCAATTCCTGGATATCCTGGACAATGTTCTGTCTCATTGACCTGTCTAATGTTGACAGTGGGGCGTTAAAGTCTCCCATTATTATTATGTGGGAGTCTAAGTCTCTTTGTAGGTCTCCAAGGACTTGCTTTATGAATCTGGGTGCTCCCGTATGTGGGTGCATATATATTTAGGATAGTTAGCTCTTCTTGTTGAATTGATCCCTTTATCATTATGTAATGGCCTTCTTTGTCTCTTTTGATCTTTGTTGGTTTAAAGTCTGTTTTATCAGAGACTAGGATTGCAACCACTACTTTTTTATTTGCTTTCCATCTGCTTGGTAGATCTTCCTCCATCCCTTTATTTTGAGCCTATGTGTGTCTCTGCATGTGAGATGGGTCTCCTAAATGCAGCACACTGATGGGTCTTAACTGTTTGTCCAATTTGCCAGTCGGTGTCTTTTAATTGGAGCATTTAGCCCATTTACATTTAAGGTTAATATTGTTATGTGTGAATTTGATACTGTCATTATGATGTTAGCTGGTTATTTTGCTCGTTAGTTGATGCAGTTTCTTCCTAGCATCAATGGTCTTTACAATTTGGCATATTTTTGCAGTGGCTGGTACCGGTTGTTCCTTTCCATGTTTAGTGCTGCCTTCAGGAGCTCTTGTAAGGCAGGCCTGGTGGTGACCAAATCTCTCAGCATTTGTTTGTCTGTAAAGTATTTTAATTCTCCTTCACTTATGAAGCTTAGTTTGGCTGGATGTGAAATTCTGGGTTGAAAATTCTTTTCTTTTCTTCAAGAATGTTAAATATTGGCCCCCACTCTCTTCTGGCTTGTAGAGTTTCTGCTGAGAGGTCAGCTGTTAGTCTGATGGGCTTCCCTTTGTGAGTAACCCGACCTTTCTCTCTAGCTGTCCTTAACATTTTTTCCTTCATTTCAACTTTGGTGAATCTGACAATTATGTGTCTTGGAGTTGCTCTTCTTGGGGAGTATCTTTGTGGTGTCCTCTGTATTTCCTGAATTTGAATGTTGGCCTGCCTTGCTAGGTTGGGGAAGTTGTCCTGGATAATATCCTGAAGAGTGTTTTCCAACTTGGTTTCACTCTCCCCAACCCTTTCAGGTACACCAATCAGACATAGATTTGGTCTTCTCACATAGTCCCATATTTCTTGGAGGTTTTGTTCGTTTCTTTCTATTCTTTTTTCTCTAAACTTCTCTTCTTGCTTCATTTCATTCATTTGATCTTCAATCACTGATACCCTTTCTTCCACTTGATCAAATCAGCTACTGAAGCTAGTACATGCGTCACGTAGTTCTCGTGCCATGGTTTTCAGCTCCATCAGGTCATTTAAGGTCTTCTCTACACTGTTTATTCTAGTTAGCCATTCGTCTAATCTTTTTTCAAGGTTTTTAGCTTCTTTGTGATGGGTTTGAACATCCTCCTTTAGCTCAAAGAAGTTTGTTATTACCAATCATCTGAAGCCTTCTCTCAACTTGTCAAAGTCATTCTGTGTCCAGCTTTGTTCTGTTGCTGGCAAGGAGCTGCGTTCCTTTGGAGGAGGAGAGGTGCTCTGATTGTTAGAATTTTCAGCTTTTCTGCTCTGTTTTCTCCCCACCTTTGTGGTTTTATCTACCTTTGGTCTTTGATGATGGTGATGTACAGATGGGGTTTCAGTGTGGATGTCCTTTCTGTTAGTTTTCCTTCTAATAGACAGAACCCTCAGCTGCACATCTGTTGGAGTTTGCTGGAGGTCCACTCCAGACCTGTTTGCCTGGGTATCACCAGCGAAGGCTGCAAACAGCAAATATTGCATGCAGAACAGCAAACGTTGCTGCCTGATCCTTCCTCTGGAAGCTTCGTCTCAGAGGGGCACCCGGCCGTATGAGGTGTCAGTCGGCCCCTACTGGGAGGTGCCTCCAAGTTAGGCTACTCAGGGGTCAGGGACCCACTTGAGGAGGCAGTCTGTCCGTTCTCAGATCTCAAAGTCCGTGCTGGGAGAACCAGTACTCTCTTCAAAGCTGTCAGACAGGGATGTTTAAGTCTGCAGAAGTTTCTGCTGCCTTTTGTTCAGCTAGGCCCTGCTCTCAGAGGCGGAGTCTAAAGAGACAGGTAGGCCTCCTTGAGCTGTGGTGGGCTCCACCCAGTTTGAGCTTCCCGGCCACTTTTTTTTACCTACTCAAGCCTCAGCAATGGTGGACACCCCTCCCCCAGCCTCGCTGCCACCTTGCAGTTCGATCTCAGACTGCTGTGCTAGCAGTGAGCGAGGCTCCATGGGCGTGGGACCCTCCAAGCCAGGAGCAGGATATAATATCCTGGTGTGCCATTTGCTAAGACTGTTGGAAAAGTGCAGTATTAGGGTGGGAGTGTCCTGATTTTCCAGGTACCATCTGTCATGGCTTCCCTTGGCTGGGAAAGGGAATTCCCCAACCCCTTGTGCTTCCCAGGTGAGGCAATGCCCTTCCTGCTTCGGCTCACGCACCGTGGGCTGCACCCACTGTCTGACAAGCCCCAGTGAAATGAACCCAGTACCTCAGTTGGAAATGCAGAAATCCCCCATCTTCTGCGTCACTCACACTGGGAGCTGTAGACTGCTGCTGTTCCTATTTGGCCATCTTCACCAATTATTCTTTTCAAAGAAACAATGTTGGACTTGAATTACCTCTATTGTACATTAGAAAAATTTCATCGTTTCTGCTATAATGTTATTTTTTTCCTTCTACTTTCCTTGGGTTTAATTTGCTGTTCTCTTTCCCTAACTTCTTTAGATAGATTCTGAGATAATTTACTTTTACATTTTACTTCTGTAATACATGCATTTAAGGCAATAAATTTCCTCTATGCATATATTTAGCTGTAAACCACTAGTTATGATGTGCTATATTTTGATTTTATTCAATCAAAAATATTTTAACCTACATTGTGATTTCTTCTTTAACTCATGAATTATTTACGAGTGTAATGCTTAACTTTTATCCATTTGTGGATTTTCTATATATCTTTTGTTTACTTGTTTCTTTCTACTGGGTTAAATAACATAGTTCATATAATGTTAATCCTTTGGATTTGCTGAGAGTCACTTATTTTATGGCAAAGTATATTTCAATTTTGATGAGCTTTTCATGAGCATTGAGAAAAACATGTAGATCTTGCAACTCGTGGATGCAATATAGTATATATGCCTATTAGGTTAAGTTTTCCACTGTTTTGTTCAAATCTTCTTTTTTTTTTTTTTCCATGTCTTTTTTTTTTCTTTTTTTTATTATCATTATTATTATTATACTTTACGTTTTATGGTACATGTGCGCAATGTGCAGGTAAGTTACATATGTATACATGTGCCATGCTGGTGCGCTGCACCCACTAACTCGTCATCTAGCATTAGGTATACCTCCCAATGCTATCCCTCCCCCCTCCCCCCACCCCAAAACAGTCCCCGAAGTGTGATGTTCCCCTTCCCATGTCCATGTGTTCTCATTGTTCAATTCCCACCTATGAGTGAGAGTATGCGGTGTTTGGTTTTTTGTTCTTGCGATAGTTTACTGAGAATGATGATTTCCAATTTCATCCATGTCCCTACAAAGGACATGAACTCATCATTTTTTATGGCTGCATAGTATTCCATGGTGTATATGTGCCACATTTTCTTAATCCAGTCTATCATTATTGGACATTTGGGTTGATTCCAAGTCTTTGCTATTGTGAATAATGCTGCAATAAACATACGTGTGCATGTGTCTTTATAGCAGCATGATTTATAGTCCTTTGGGTATATACCCAGTAATGGGATGGCTGGGTCAAATGGAATTTCTAGTTCTAGATCCCTGAGGAATCGCCACACTGACTTCCACAAGGGTTGAACTAGTTTATAGTCCCACCAACAGTGTAAAAGTGTTCCTATTTCTCCACATCCTCTCCAGCACCTGTTGTTTCCTGATTTTTTAATGATTGCCATTCTAACTGGTGTGAGATGGTATCTCATTGTGGTTTTGATTTGCATTTCTCTGATGGCCAGTGATGGTGTGTTTTGCTCAAATCTTCTATAGCTGTACTGAATTTCTGTCTATCAGTTACTGAGGAAAAGTATATTAAAAACTTCCTGCTATGATGTGGATTTGGCTACTTCTTTTTTAAATTATATTTTTTGCTTTATATATTTTGAATCTAGTTATTAGATGTATATAAGTTTAAGACTGTTGAATTTTCCTGATGAATAAAACTTTTATCATTATTAATATTCCTCTGTATCCATAGTAATGCTTTTAGCTTCAAATAAACTTATGTTTGTATTTTATTAATCCCTCTGTTTAATATTCTAGTCTCTATCCTTGCCTTCTTTTAGATTAAGTAATTTTATTATTCCGCTTTTTCTCTCCATTTTCTTGTTATACATTATTTTGCTATTGTTTTTGTGATTAAGCTAGAGATTACAATGTATCTTTTGCTTCTTAAAATATTTTACCACTTTCCCAAATGCAAGCACTTTAAAACACTTTAACTCTATTTACTACCCACCTTACATGTATTTTATTGCATATATATATATATATATATATATGCTCAGATTCTTCAACAAAATACTAACAAGCTATAATACAACTAGCAATATAACAATGCATTGAAAAGATGATACATCATGACCAAAAAGGATTTATTCCTGAGATGCAAGGGTAGTTCACACTACCAAAAATAATCAATGCAATCCCTATCAAAATCCCACTAGCATTTTTTATAGAAATAGAAAAAACAATCCTAAAATTTATATGGAACCAAAAAAAATCCTGAATAGCAAAAGAAATCTTGAGAAAAAAGAGTAAAACTGGAGGCTTTAAACTTCCTGATTTCAAAACACACTACAAAGCTATAGTAATCAAAACAGTATGATACTGGCATAAAAACAGACATATTGACCAATGGAACAGAATAGAGAGCCCCCAAAAATTCATTCGTATGTAGTCAACTGATCTTTCATAAGGATGCTAAGAATACACAATGGGGAAAAGATAGTCTTTTCAAGAACTGGTACTGAGGAAATGATATAAACCATGCAAATGAATAAAATTGGACAATTACCTTGTACCATACATATAAGGAACTAAAAATGGGTTACATATTTAAGACCTAAAACTGTAAACTCCTAAAACAAAACAAGAGGCTTCATGGCATTGGCATTGGCAATGATTTCTTGGATATGACATCAAAAGCACAAGCAACAAAATTAAAAATAGATGAGTGGGATTATCAAACTAAAAAGCTTCTGCACAGCAACAGAAATAATCAACAAAATTAAAAGGCAACTTATAGAATGGGAGAAAATATTTGTAAAACATATATCTAATAAGTGGTTAATAGCCAAAATATATCAGCAACTCCTATAATTCAATAGAATAAAAAATGATAATAAGATTAAAATGGGCAAATAAGGCTGGGCGCAGTGGCTAACACCTGTAATCCCAGCACTTTGGGAGACCGAGACAAGCAGATCACAAGGTCAGGAGTTCGAGACCAGTCTGGCCAATATGGTGAAACCCTGTCTCTACTAAAAACACAAAAATTAGCCAGAAGGGATGGTGGGCGCCTGTAGTCCCAGCTACTCAGGAGGCTGAGGCAGGATAATTGCTTGAGCCCAGGAGGTGGAGGTTGCAGTGAGGCCGAGATCGCACCACTGTACTCCAGCCTGGGCAAAAGAGCAAGACTCCATCTCAAAAAAAAACAAAATGGGTGAATAACTTGAATAGACACTTCTACCAAAAAAAAGACATACAAGTAGCCAACAGATATATAAAAGATGCTCAACATCACTAATTGTCAGGGAAATTCAAATCAAAAGCACAATGAGATATCACCTCACACCTATTAGGATGTGATAAAACAATAGATAAAACAAAAGATAACTGTCGGCAATGATTTAGAGAAATTGGAACCCTTGAACGCTGTTGTTGAGGATGTAAAATGTTACATCCATATGGAAAACAGGCTCCTCAAAAAAATAAAAGTAGAACTACCATATAATCCAGCAATCACACTTCTGAGTATGTACTCAAAGGAAATGAAATCAGAATCTGGAAGAGATATGTGCATTTCCATGTTTACAGCAACATAATTCAAAATAGCCAAGATATAATAAAAACCTAAATATTCATCAATGGATGAATGGATAAAGAAAATGTGGTATATACATAACAATGGAATATTAGTCAGCTTTTAAAAAAAAGATATGCTATATGCAACAACATGGATGAACCTGAAGGACATTATGCTAAGTGAAATAAGCCAGTCACAGAAGGAAAAATGCTACATAATTTCACTTATATGAGGCATCTAAAATAGTCCAATTAAGTGTATGCATGTATTTTGTCTTTATTTTCCCTTCAATTTTGAGAGACATTTTCAATGAACATAAAATTTTAAGTTGGTAATTATTTTCCTTTAGCACTTTGAATATATGATTCTATTATCCTCTGATTTTCACCATTCCTGTTGAGAAAAAAAGTTTTAGGCCATTGTTGTTCCTTTGATGATAACAGAGCTTTTTTCTTTTGCCTGCCTTTAAGATTTTTTTCTCTGTCTTTGGTTTTCAGCAGTTTTCTCTAATGTGCCAAGATATGGTTTTCTTTTTATTTATCCTGTTAGTGTTCATAGTATTTCTTGAATCTATGGTTTCATGTCTTCCACCAGATTTGGAAAGTTTACAGCCTGTGTCTCTTCAAATGTTGCTGCTATTGCATTCCCTGTTTGCTACTGCTAAAATTCTAGTTTCGGGTATGTTGTGTCTGTTCATGATGTTTCATATGATTCTTAATTTCTTTTATCTATTTTCTCTTTTTATCTCTTTTCTATCTTTTTATCTCTCCACGTTTTATCTGGGTTGACCTTTCTAACCTATCTTCCAGTTCACTGAAGTTTTTCTTCAGCTTGATTTAAGTTGCTGTTAAATTCATCCATTGCATTCTTAATTTTAAGTATTATATTTTTATCCCCAGAATTTCCATTTGGTTCTCCATCATAGTTTCCAATTTTTTGATGAAATTTTAAATCCTGTATTTTAATTCCTTAAAAAATGTTTACTTGCAAGTGTGTGTCTGATAATTCCATCATCTGGATGCCCTAGAAGTCTTTTCTATTGTATATTGTCTCCACTGATTTATAGACAAGTCTTTTCTACTTTTATACTTGGATTTTTTTTGGCTTGAAATTTGAACATTATTTTAAAAATCAAGAGATTATTTGAAACATTGGATATGTTGGCTTCCTAGAGAGGATTTATCTTTTTTTTTGGCAGGCAACCTAGCTGAAACACAAACAAGTCCAGATTATCATAGTCCAATCAGGGGTTCCTTTTATTCAAAGCTAAGCTTCAGTATCTGTAAGAACTGCTCTATTTTTGATGCACCCTTATTCATATAGTGACTCTATCCCAACCATTTGTGTTTTGACCCAAAATTTGTAGCTTATTTGGGCCCCTACACTTTGAAGGGCTCTGAAGTTCAACTTTTGGCCTCAACTCATGAGTCTGTTAAAGTATCTGTTCAGCTTATTATCAGCAAATGAAATGAGCAAATGCCTCCAGGGGAAAATCAGTCCCAAATGCTGGACCCACTGCTCTGAGCCTTCTTTCCCAGATGCTGGCCCGCAGTATCTCAGTGCCTTTCTTATAGATTTACAATGCCTTTAAACACATTTTTTTAAATATTTCTTCAGCTTTTCTAGTTGCCTTAAGTGGAAAATCAGTCTAAAACAGCTCGTATGCCATTACTAGAAGTCTCCTTAGTGACTTTTTAAGTTCCAGTCTCTCAGTCACATCTTTTTAGATAACACCAATCTTTTGAAAGATTTTATATTTATGATCTCTATTTCTTCTCTGCATAGTCACAATTTAATCCACTCTAATCTGACTTTTGCCTCAAGTATCCACCAAAAGATAAAGCTGAAGTCATCAGTGACCTCCGTTTTGCTAAGCCAATATCTTTCTCAGCCTTCTTATCCTCTGACTTCTCAGCAACATTTGTCACTGCTGATATCTCCTTCCTTTCACTTTCTGAAATATTCTCTTTCCCTTCGTTTCCATATTATAATTTTCTCCTTTTGCTGTCTCATTCCTCTCTGCCAAGAAAATAAATGTTGAAATACAGACCTGTTTTTTAACACTCTACACTCTCTTAGATGATCCCATTTACCCAAGCAAATGACTTATCTATTTGCAAAAAACTCATGTTTTTATGTCCAACTCAGACCTCTCCTCTGTGCTCCAATCCATAAATCCAAGGAGCTACTTGAAGAAACTTCCTTTTAAATCTCATAGTGACACTTCAAAATCAAAAGGTCCAAAATCAAACTTATAATTACCCACAATTTAAAATAGAGGAGAGAAGGTGATTTCAGCCAGATGGCAGAGAAGGAGATCTTGTCTTTCATTTCCCCCACGCGCACACACACACACACACACACACACACACACACACATATATAAACAACCACGCACAATTAGACAGCTATCCATGAATGAAAATAGCCCTGAAAGAGCTCAGGAGTCAAGTTAAGAAGCTGAAACAGAGTGACATCAGCAAGATGGCAGAATAGGAGGTCTCAGGCTTCACTACCCTCCTCCACAGAAAGTACAAGTAGCAACTATTGACAGAGAAGAACACTTTTGTGAAAACCCCAATGTTTGGGAATGAGACTGAGACTCCTGCAAGGGCCACAAAACTGAATAAAAACATTAGAAAAGGAGGAGAAATGGACTTAGACTGCATTACCCCTTATCCTCCCCAAAGTTGCCACAGCACTACACAAAGAGAATTCCCCTGGGTTTATGGTTTCCATAGTAGAAAAAGAGAATCAGAGGTGGACATCCAGCTTCCCTAGTATGCCAAAATGCTTCCTAGGAAGTTGATTCCAGTCTCACCTCTCCAGAAACACTTGGGATAATGGCAGGGCTAGACCACTTGAAGTCAGGTAGAAACAAAGAAAGGAGGCAGAGCTCACAGTGACCAGCAATCAGATCTTGGTGGTAACTCTGTGTTTCTACCGATGATAGCTCCCACTCAGAGATACCAACCAACAGCATAGCCACTCACAATGCTAAGCCGATCATTCTCAAAAGCATGGAGGAAAGTTCAACCTGGCTTGAGTCCCTAAGTAGCCAACTTCCATGCCCAGCCTCAGAGCCCATCCCACAGCCCAGCCCAGGCAGAGTTACCTGCTTCCACACATTTCTTTTTTTTTTTTTTTTTTTGAGACGGAGTCTCACTCTTTCACCCAAGTGGGAGTGTAGTGGCACGATCTCAGCTCACTGCAAGCTCCGCCTCCCGGGTTCACGCCATTCTCCTGCCTCAGCCTCCCGAGCAGCTGGGACTACAGGCACCCACCACCACGCCCGGCTTTTTTTTTTTAATTGTATTTTTAGTAGAGATGGGGTTTCACTGTGTTAACCAGGATGGTCTCGATCTCCTGACCTCGTGATCCACCCGCCTCGGCCTCCCAAAGTGCTGGGATTACAGGCGTGAGCCATCGTGCCCGGCCCACACATTTCACCAGAGTTTAGTGGCTGACCTGCTCAACCCAGGAGTTTAAACAGTGACTCTACCCAACCACAGATCCCAGCCCAGCAGGGATTTGCCTACCACTACACATTATAGCAGAGAGCAGGGGTTAGAACTGCCAACACAAGAGTTCAAACAGCAGTTCTGCCTAGCCTCAGAGCCTACTCTAAGGCCCCATCCAGTCAAGGGGATGCCTACCCTGGTGCATTTTGGCAGAGCTTAAGGGCTGCACTTGCCTGACTCAAGAGTCCAGGCAGTGGATTGCACTAGCCTCAGAGACTGCCTTAATCCCTAGGATAGAGACAAGCCTCAACTGTACATTTCTATGTATCCTGCTTGGTCCCTTCTGTCCCAAGCAGTGACTTGCCTAACCTCACAGCCTTGTCTCTACAAGTTGGACAAGCTCTCTACAGCCTTGTCCAACGCAGGATTCACATAGTGATACCATCTAGCCAGAGAATACATTCTGCAACCCAGACAGATCAGAGGTAATCACAGTGTCCAGCCAACAGTCCCACCTGATTACAGAGCCTACCTAGTGGTCTTGTCAGACAGTGGAGCCCAGTCAGCTGCCTCACCTGAACTCAGAGTGAAAGTGGCAGCCCAGCCAACTAGTAACTTCTGTCTAACTGAGGTCATTACCAGCTGGCCCATCTAGAATCACAAGCTGGACTAAATAGTAAGGGCCTATCCTTGCCAAGGAACACTGAAAAAGGCCAGGATAAATAGCTATCTCCTCAAATGTGCAGACGCCAATACAAAGACACAAGAATTATAAAGAACCAGGGAATTGCCTAGGTGCAGTGGCTCACACCTGTAATCCTAGCACTTTGGAAGTCTGAGGCGGGTGGATCACTTGAGGTCAGGAGTTCAAAACCAGCCTATCCAACACAGTGAAACCTCATCTCTACTAAAAATGCAAAAAAAAAAAAAAAATAGCTGGGCATGGTGGTGGACGCCTGTAATTCCAGCTACTTGGGAGGCTGAGACAGGAGAATTGCTTGAACCTGGGAGGCAGAGGTTACAGTGAGCCGAGATCATGCCATTGCACTCTAGCCTGGGTGACAGAGTGAGACTCTGTATCAAAAAAAAAAAAAAAAAAAAAAAAAAAAGAACCAGGGAATTATGACATCATCAAAAGAAGCTCTGAGAACTCCAATAATGGACCCTAAAGAAATGAAGATCTATGAAATGACAGTCAAAGAATTCAGAATAATCCTATTAAAGAAATTCAGTGACCTATGAGAATATATGGATAGAAAATTAAATGAAATTTTAAAACAATGTACAAACAAAATGAGAACTTTTATAAAGAAATAGAAACAGTTTTAGAAAATAGAAATCCTAAAGATGAAGAATACAATGACTGACTGAAAAATTTAATAAAAGGCTTCAATCACAGACTTAATCAGAAGAAAGAATCAGTGAGCCCAAAGAAAGAACATCTAAAATTGTCCAGTCAGAGAAGCAAAAAGAAAAAAAAGAATTTAAAAGAATGAAGAAAGCCTATGGGAATTATGAGACACCATCAGGAAAACTAAGAATCACATAATAAAAGTTGAGGAAGGAGAGAGGAAAGGGGGAAGAAATCAAATTTAAGAAAATAATGGCTGAAAGCATCTCATATTTGGGGATAGATACCAATATTGAGGTACAGGAAGTCCAGAGCTCTCCAATCAAATTCAGCTCAAAGAGGGTGGGGCACAGTGGCTCATGTCTATAATCTCAGCACTTTGGGAGGCCAAGGTGGGTGGATCTCTTGGGGCCAGGAGTTTGAGACCATCCTGGCCAACATGGGGAAACCCCATCTCTACTGAAAATACAAAAATTAGCTGGGTGTCATGGTGCATGCCTGTGGTTTCTGCTACTTGAGCAGCTGAGGCATGGGAATCACTTGAACTCAGGAGGTGGAGGTTGCAGTGAGCCAAGCTTATGCACTGCACTGCAGCCCAGGCAACAAAGCAAGACTCCATCTCAAAAAATAAAAAAAATCAACCCAAAGAGGAGTTCACAAAGACACATAATAATCAAACTATCAAAATTAAAAGACAAAGAAAAATCCTGACAACAGCAAGACATAATAAGCACATTTACATGTAAGGAAATTCTAATACAACTATCAGCAGATTTCTCAGGAGAAATCCTGCAGGCCAGGAGGAAGTGAAATATTATATTTAAAGTACTGAAGGAAAAAATAACACTGCCAACCAAGAACTCTTTACCAGGCAAAGCTGTCCTTCAGAAATAAGGGAGAAATAAAAACTTTCCAAAACAAACAAAAGTTAAGGGAATTCTTAACCACCAGGCCCACATTACAGAAAATGCTTAAGAGAATTCTTTACACTGAAATGAAAAGCCACACTAATTAATAACATAAAACACATGATAGCACAAAACTCAATGATATAAGTAATACAGAGACATATTCAGAACACCCTAGGGCTGTAATTGTGGTGTATATAGCAATTTTAACTCTAGTATGAGGGTTAAGAAACAAAGCTATTAAAAAACAACTACAGCTAAAATAAATTGCTAAGGGATAAAAATTACAAAATAATGTAAATTTTGATATCAGATATATAAAACATGGAGGGGGAGTAAAAGTGCATTGTTTTATACACTCAAAATTAACGTGTTATCTGCTTGAAATAGCCTGTTATAAGTGTAAGATGTTTTCAGTAAGCTTCATGGTAACCACAAGGCAAAGATATATAGTACATGTAAAAAACATAAATAGAAATAATTCAAAGAATACCACTACAGAAAAATTGCCAAATGACAACAAAAGACAGCCAGAGAGGAAGAAAGAAACAAATTATCTACAACCAACCAGAAAACAAATTACAAAATCGCAGTAGTAAGTCCTTAGCTATCAATAATTACTTTGAATATAAGTGGATTAAATTTTCCAATAAAAAGATATAGAGTGCCTGAATGGATTTACTTAAAGACCCAATTATATGCTGTCTACAAGAGACTTATCTCAGTTTTTAGGACATACATAACTAAAAGTGAAGAGACAGAAAAAGAGAGTCCATGCAAATGGAAACCAAAAGAGAGCCAACTTGGCTATAGAGATATCAGACAAAACAGACAGTAAGCCAAAAACTGTAAAAGGAGATAAAGAAGGTCATTATATAATTATTTAGTGGTCAATTCACCAAAAGAATATAAATATTGTAAATATATTTGCAACCAACATTGGAGCGCTTAAATATATAAAGCAAACATTAAAAGATATGAAGGGAGAAATAGATTCCAACACAATAAAAGCAGGGACTTTAGTACTCTACTTTGGCAATGAACAAATCTTCCAAACAGAAAAATCAATAAAGAAACATTGTACTGGAACTATACTTTAGTCCATATGAACCTAACAGACATATATACACCATATTCCATCTAACAGCAACAGAATACACATTCTTCTCAAGTGCACATGAAATATTTTCCAGGTTAGATTACACGTCACAAAACAAGTCTGAACAAATTTAAAAGGACTAAAATCATATTAAGTATCTTTTCTGATCACCGTGGTATGAAACTAGAAATCAAGAACAGGAGAAATCTTGGAAAATTTGCAAATACATGAAAATTAAACAACATTACCCTGAATAATCAATGGGTCAAAGAAGAACTCAAAAGGGAAATTTTAAAAATGTTTTGACATAAATGTATGTTCTAGATCCGAGGAGAAAGAACTGGAAAAGTTGCTGCCAGAGAAAGGATACAGGACTGAGGCAAATCTCCCTTTAGGGAGAAGGGAAGAAGTTCTCAACTCAAGTATATAAAGAGGTCAGTGTTTCTGGGGTAAAGACATTATCCTTTTCCAGAACTGCAGGGAAGACGAGGAAAGGGATGGGATAGGCATCTGTTAAAATGGTAGTAGGAGCAGCTTGGGAAGATGGCACCTGAAATTAATTTATCTGAGGGGGCTTGGAGTGAGATAGCGTGATGGTTCAGTAAGGAAAGAACAGTGCTCATGCATACTAAAAAAAACAGTCTTCAGACAAATGAAAATGAAAATACGACATACCAAAACTTACAGGGTGCAGCAAAAGCAGTTCTAAAAGGGAAATTTTTAGCAAAAAAAAGTCTTCATTGAAAAATAAGAAAGATCTTAAATAAGTAACCTAATTATACACGTCAAGAAACTAGAAAAAGAAGAACAAATTAAGCCCAAAGTTAGCAGAAGGGAGGAAATAAAGATCAGAGCAGAAATAAATGAAATAGAGAGTATAAAAACAATAGACATGGTCAACAACCCTAAGAGTTGGATTTTTGAAAAGATAAACAAAATGGACAAACCTTTATCTAGACTAAGAAAAAAGAGAGAAGACTCAAATAAAATTAGAAGTGAAAGAGGAGACATTACAAGTGATATCATACAAATACAAAGGATCATAAGAGATTACTATGAACAATTATAGGCCAACAAGTTGGATAACCTAGAAGAAATGGATAAATTCCTAGATGCATACAACCCCCACAAGACTGAATCAAGAAACAGAAAACCTGAACAGATCATAATGAGTAAAGAGACTGAATCAGTAATAAAAGTTCTCCCACCAAAGAAAAGACCAGGACCTGATGGCTTCACTGCTGAATTCTACCATACATTTAAAGAAGAACAATACCAATCTTTCTCAAGCTCTTCTCCAAAAAATTGAAGAGAGGGGAATAGTTCCAGACTCTTTTTACAAGGGCAGAATTACCCTGACCTTATCAAAGCCAGACAAGGACTTTAGAAGACAAGAAAATTATAGGTCAATATCCTTTATGATATTGATGTAAAAATATGATATAGATGCAAAAAATCCTAAATAAAATAATACCAAACTGAACTCAAAAATACATTAAAAGGATTATTCACCATGATCAAGTGGGATTTATCCCAAGATGTAAGAATTAACATGTGCAAATCAATAAAAGTGATACATCACGTTAACAATGAACAAAAACCATGCAATCATCCCATTAGATGCAGAAAAAAAGCATTTGACAAAATTCAACATCTTTCCATGATTAAAAACTTTCACCAAATTAGGTATAGAAGGACTATACCTCAACATAATAAAGGCCATATATGAGAAGTCCACAACTAACATTTTACTCAATAGTAAAAAATTGAAAGTCTTTCCTCTACAATCTGAAACAAGACAAGGACATCTACTCTCACCATTTCTATTCAATGTAGTAGTAAATGTCCTTCCAGAGCAACTAGTTGAGAAAGAAATAAAAGTCATCTAAATAGGAAAGAAACAAGTGAAATTAGCACTGTGTGCTTATGACATGATCTTACATATAGAAAACCCTATAGACTCCACCAAAAAACTGTTAGAACTAATAAATGAATATAGTAAAGTTGCAGGATACAAAAGCAACATGCAAAAATCAGTAGTGTTTCAATACAATAACAAGAAAATTTATAAAAAGGAAATTAAGTGGACAATCCCATTTATAATAGCTACAAAAAAAATAAAATAGTTAGGAGTAAACTTAACCAAGGGTATGAAAGATCTATACACTGAAAATTTTAAAATGTTGATGAAATAAATCACAGAAAATACAAATAAATTGAAAGACATCCTGTGTTCATAGATTAGAATAATTAATATTGTTAAAAAATATTCATACTACCCAAAAAGATCTACAGATTCAATGCCGTTCCTATCAAAATTCTATCATTACTTTTCATAGAAATAGAAAAGCAATTTTAAAATTCATATGGAACCACAAAAATACCTGAATAGCTAAGACACTTACAAGCAAAAATCATAAAGCTGGACCATCACACTACTTCATTTCAAACTATGCTATGAAGCTGTAGTAACCAAACCAGCATAATACTGGAGGGAAAAAAAAAAGACACATCATCCAACGGAACAGAATAGGGAACCCAGATATCAACCACACAAGTATGGCCAATTGATTTTCAACAAAGCTGCCAAGAACACACAATGGAAAAAGGATAGTCTCTTCAACATATGGTTTTGGAAAAACTGGGTATTCACATGCAGAAGAATGAAAATAGCTCTTTATCCCATGCCATATACAAAAATCAACTCGAAATGAACTGAAGACTTAACAAGAACAGAAACTGTAGAAGTATGGGGAAACTATACAACATTGGTCTGGGCAATGAGTTTTTGGATTTCACCTCAAAAGCACAGATAACAAAAACAAAAATAAGCAAATGGGTTTGCATTCAACTAAAAAGCTTCTGCACAGCAATGGAAACAATTAACAATGTACAAAGGCCACCTAAGGATTGGGAGAAAATATTTGCATCCATATATCCAATAAGGGGTTAATATCCAAAATATGTAAGGAACTCAAACAACTCAATAGCAAGAAAACAACGCAACTTAAAAATGGGCAAGACAAGGTAATTTATAGATTCAGTGCTATCCCCATCAAGCTACCAATGACTTTCTTCACAAAATGGGAAAAAAACTACTTTAAAGTTCATACGGAACCAAAAAAGAGCCCGCATCGCCAAGTCAATCCTAAGCCAAAAGAACAAAGCTGGAGGCATCACATTACCTAACTTCAAACTATACTACAAGGCTACAATAACCAAAACAGCATGGTACTAGTACCAAAATAGAGATACAGACCAACGGAACAGAACAGAGCCCTCAGAAATAATACCACACATCTACAACCATCTGATCTTTGGCAAACCTGACAAAAACAAGAAATGGGGAAAGGATTCCCTATTTAATAAATGGTGCTGGGAAAACTGGCTAGCCATATGGAGAAAGCTGAAACTGGATCCCTTCCTTACACTTTATACAAAAATTAATTCAAGATGGATTAAAGACTTAAACGTTAGACCCAAAACCGTAAAAACCCTAGAAGAAAACCTAGGCATTACCATTCAGGACATAGGCATGGGCAAGGACTTCATGACTAAAACACCAAAAGCAATGGCAACAAAAGCCAAAATTGACAAATGGGATCTAGTTAAACTAAAGAGCTTCTGCACAGCAAAAGAAACTACCATCAGAGTGAACAGGCAACCTACAGAATGGGAGAAAATTTTTGCAATCTACTCATCTGACAATGGGCTAATATCCAGAATCTACAAAGAACTCCAACAAATTTACAAGAAAAAAACAAACAACCCCATCAAAAAGTGGACAAAGGATATGAACAGACACTTCTCAAAAGAAGACATTTATGCAGCCAAAAGACACATGAAAAAATGCTCATCATCACTGGCCATCAGAGAAATGCAAATCAAAACCACAATGAGATACCATCTCACACAAGTTAGAATGGCAATCTTTAAAAAGTCAGGAAACAACAGGTGCTGGAGAGGATGTGGAGAAATAGGAACACTTTTATACTGTTGGTGGGCCTGTAAACTTGTTCAACCCTTGTGGAAGTCAGTGTGGCGATTCCTCAGGGATCTAGAACTAGAAATACCATTTGACCCATCCATCCCATTACTGGGTATATACCCTAAGGATTATAAATCATGCTGCTATAAAGACACATGCACATGTATGTTTATTGCAGCACTATTCACAATAGCAAAGACCTGGAACCAACCCAAATGTCCATCAATGATAGACTGGATTAAGAAAATGTGGCACATATACACCGTGGAATACTATGCAGCCATAAAAAAGGATGAGTTCATGTCCTTTGTAAGGATATGGATGAAGGTGGAAACCATCATTCTGAGCAAACCATCGCAAGGACAGAAAACCAAACACCGCATGTTCTCACTCACAGGTGGGAACTGAACAATGAGAACACTTGGACACAGGACGGGCGACATCACACACTGGGGCCTGCGGTGGAGTGAGGGGAGGGGGAAGGGATAGCATTAGGAGATATACGTAATGTAAATGACGAGTTAATGTGTTCAGCACACCAACATGGCACACGTATACGTATGTAACAAACCTGCACGTTGTGCACATGTACCCTAGAACTTAAAAGTATAATTTAAAAAAAATAAAATAAAATAAAATAATAAAAAATAAAAATGGGCAGGAGACCTCAATAGACATTTCTCAAAAGAAGACATAAAAATGACCAATAGCTATATATTTTTAAATGCTCAACATCATCATTCACTAGAGAAATGCAACTTAAAACTGTAATGAAATATCATCTCACCTGTTAGAATGGCTATTATCAAAAAAAGACAAAAGATAACAAGTGTTAGCAAGGATGTAGAAAATAGCATACACTGTTAAAGGGAATGTAAATTAGTACAGCAGTCCTCCCTTATCCATAGTTTCACTTATCTGCTGTACAGTACAATAAGATATTTTGAGAAAGACCGCACTCATGTAACTTTTACTATAGTACATTGTTGTAATTGTTCTATTTTATCATTAGTTGTTGTTAATTTCTTACTTTGCCTAACTTGTAAATTAAACTTTATCATAGGTATGTATGTATAGGAAAAAACATAGTATTTTTAGGGAGGGAAAAATACTAGACAACCCATATAGGGTTCAGTACTATCTGTGATTTCAGGCATCCATTGAGTGTCTTGTATCTCCCTCAGACAAGGCAGGGGACTACTGTATAGCCATTATGGAAAACTGTATGGAGTTTCCTCAAAAAACCAAAAGTAGGATTACCATGTGATCTGGCAATCCCACTTTTGGGTATTTACCCAAAAGATTTGAAATTGGTTTGTAAAGGAGATGTCTGCACTCACATCCTCATTGCAGCACTATTCACAATAGATAAGTTATGGAATCAACTTAAGTGTCCATCAACAGATGAATTGATAAAGAAAATGTGGCATGTTTACACAATGGAATAGTATTCCGCCTTTAAAAGGAAATTTTGTCATTTGCAACAACATAGACTGAAATGGAGAGCAGTATGCTAAGTGAAATAAGTGGGTAGAGAAAGACAAATACTACATGTTCTCACTTATATGTGGACTCCAAAACAATTGAACTCATAGGAGCAGAGAGTAGAATGTGGTTACAAATGCTAGGGCATGGGGGGATGGATAGATGATGGCCAAAGAGTACAAAATCTCAGTTAGACATGAGGAATTTTTTTTAGTTCTACTGTGCAGCATGGTGAATATAGTTAATAGCAGAGTATTGTACATTTTAAAATTGCCGAGAGAGTAAATTTCAATTGTTTTCACCATAAAAAATTGTTAAATATTTGAGGTGATGGATATATTAACTAGCTTGATTTAATTATTTTACATTGTGTACATATATCATCACTTTGTATCCCATAAATGTATACAATTATAAATTGTCAATTTATAATTTTTTAAAGTCTTATTAAGAGAAATACAGTTAAGCATCCCCAAAATTAGGGACTTCAGATTCCACTCCATCACGATCTGTTGCCCAGCTAGAAAACAAGGATGATATTTACCTACAGACATGGCTATTTGAAGATGAATTTCAAATGCATCAGGAAAATAAAAGAATCTGTTAGTTCCTATGACTTAGTTAGGCATGAGGAGGTTATTGCAGCAGCCCAGGACAAAAAAGAAAAAAAAATTTACAGTACAAGCATCCATGTAATGCAAGGAGACCTAGTTCAGAAACTTAGCAAGGTAAGTGGAGTATAGTAACCTCTCAATCTGTGAGTGAGCAATGATGAGTGGGTTAAACATAGAGGAGGAACCACTGTCCTCACTCTGCAAAAATCTACGTAAACAGGCAGGAAAGCAGGTAGGTTCAGGCAGTAGGTCTGAGATATCTGTAAGATGTTCAAGTAGAGATACCAAGTAGACACATCTGTGGATCTGGAGCTCAGATGAGAGGTCTGGGCTATTGGTAGGGCTTTTTTAATATACTAGGTGATTCTAATATGCAGACAACATATTAGTTGTTTAGTAAATGAGGTTTAGTAAATGAGGAGACTCCTGCAAAGGAGAACTAGAAAGAACAACCTTATAAGGGGAATAATGAGCATGCATTGAGGGGGTCACAGAAACAAGAGAGTGTGTCAAGAAGGAGAAGGCCCCACTGTGTCAAATTATCCTCAGAAGTTAAATAAGAGGCTGGGTTCAGTGGCTCACACCTATGATCCCAACACTTTGGGAGGCCAAGGCAGGAGGATTGCTTGAAGCCAGGAATTCCAGACTAGTCTGAGGAACATAGCAAGACTCCACCAGAAAGAAAGAAAAGAAAAGAAAGAATTGAGACAGAGTCTCACTCTGTCTCCCAGGCTGGAGTGCAGTGACATGATCATGGCTCACTGCAGCCTCAATCTCCGCAGGTTCAAGCCATCCTTATGCCTCAGCCTCCCAGGTGGCTGGGACTACATGCATGCACCACCATGCCCAGCTAATTTTTTGTTTTTTGTAGAGACAGGGTTTCATCATGTTGCCCAGGCTCAACATTTTTTTTAATTAGCTGGGAGTGGTGCATGCCTACAGTCCCAGCTACTTGGGAGGCTGAAGTACGAGGATCACTTGAGCCCAAACGGTCAAGGCTGCAGTGAGCTGTGGTCATACCACTGCACTTCAATCTGGTCAAGAGGGTGAGACCTTGTCTCTAAAAGATAAAAATAACATAAAATAAAACAAGTTAAATAAGATGAGAATGCAGAAATTATTACTGGATTTGGAAATATGGTAGTTGTTGGTAACTCAGACAGAGTTTCAGTCCTGGCTTTAAAGGATCTGGAGTGCTGAGAAGGTTATCCAGAGATCTTAATGACCAAACCTGGGCTGCAAGTTAGACTTGATACCAAGACCTCTGTGTAGTCCAACTAAGCTCCAATCCTAACTAAGCTCAGACTTGGCACCAGATCTGGGGTAGGGCACAGAGTGTCTCCTCAAATATGAGAGAAGACTGAAAAAACAAGGAACTATGCAAGTGATCAGGCTTAGAAGAGCACACATACAAACTGGCATCACTGCTGATCAATTTTTCATGACAATGGAATTGAAACAAAATCATTCAATCCAAAATGGTATTTATGGACTCGTTTATTAATTCAACAAATATTTCAAGCTCTGAGTAACTGACAGAATAGAATCAAGTTCCCAGACACAGCAAATAAATATACAGGATGCCTAATTAAACTTTAATTTCAGATAAAGAAGGAATTTTTTTTAGTATTTGGAACATATACTAAAATTTTTATTGTGTGTCTGCATTTAAAGTTAACTGAGTGTCCTGTATTTTATTGAGCAATCCTGGACTAGAGGGTGCTATATTTTATTGGGCAATCATAGAGTAGAGCGAAGGAAAGACACACACACTCTCTTTCATCATGGACCTTAGTAAATTAACACAATCAGTTCCCGGTGAATTTGAATTTTCCCAGCACTCCAAGGCATATAGGACTTTGTAACAATAGAGAACAAAATAAGTGGATCCTGAGACATTAGTCAGCGGGTATGCAGGTCACCCAGCCAGTGAGAGATACTCACAACCAGACTTATCTCAAATAGCCTTTGACATTTCCTCTTTGTATTAATAATATTTTCTTATTTTCCGTATTCTTGATGTTCTGGCATCTGGTTTCTGGCTGCCTGGCAGGGACTATCCTCTCAGGGTTAGCTAATTCCTGGAGACAACAAGCAACTTGCCTGTGAGTGTGTCTTTCATTTGCAAATTCACCAAACACACAGCACATAATTTAAAACTGATTGATTAGCAGCAGGTTATCAGTTTCTCTGAGACTAATCAGCTTTCTCTTTGAGACCGTTTGCTCTAAGGCTGTGGTTCTTAACGTGCTATCCCCAGACCAGCAACATCAGTATCCCCCCGAAGAACTTGTTAGAAATGCACACACTTCACCCCACCCTAGACCTACAGAGTTAGAAACTCTGAGGATAGGCCCCAGCCATCTGTGCTTTAACAACTCTCTAGGTGATTCTGATGTATGCTAAAGTTTGAGAACAGTTGCCTAAAGTGTGCTTAGGTCATATACTAAGGATATTTACACTTGCACTCTTATCCCACAATACCTGGGAACTTTGTTTTTTAACTGATTTCCTGTATTCACTCTAAGAGGAAAGTCTTAGCCTGTTCAGCTGCTGTAACAAAATATCATAAATTGGATGGCTTATAAACAACAGAAATTTATTTCTTACAGTTCTGGAGGCTGGGAAGTCCAAGATCAAGCCTCCAGCATATTCATTGTCTGGTAAGGGTCAGCTTCCTGGCTCATAGACAACTGTCTTTTTGCTCTCTCCTCACATGGAGGAAGGAGAAGGGGCGAACAAGCTCTCAGGGGCCTCTTTTATAAGGGCACTAATCCCACTGGTGAGGGTTCTATGACCTTGGAGGTTAGGATTTCAACACATGAATTGGAGACGGACACAAACATTCAGACCATAGCAAGGGATTGTCTAGGGAAATCCTAGGGATGGTGGTAGAGAGGGAGTTACTATGCCTTGTGTTCTAGAATGTCTGTAACAAACTCATTACTCCGTCAGTATTCAAAGACCTCCTATGGTGCCTAGAGCGCAAATCAATAAAATCCCACAAAATAAAAACACCAACAGTAAAAATGCCATTCTTGCATCTTAATTGGGGAAGGCCATGATATATTCAAAAATTTAAAATCAGATTCCTGTATTCTTAATCAGGGGGGTTTCTCCTTTTAAGCCTATTCATTGCCATGCCTCTAATTTTGACCCAAATATGGCTACTTTCTCTCAAGACTTTGAGCTTCTGAGAACAGCAACCAGGACTTGTTTTTCTTTGAATCTTTGCACAGAAAACAGTGCCTAGCTCATAACTGGTGCTCAGTAAGTGACTCTCAAACCTAATTGCACCCACCGGTCACCAGTTCACACAGATGTTCCACAGCCTGTTGTAAATCAAACCATGAAATTAGCATTATTTAAACCCACATTTACCTTTGGTTACTTTCTATCCCTGGGGAAGGAAGTTACTGTAGAATTCACAATATAACTTGGGGAGAAGACTATTTCTTCATAAGACACAAGTGAAGTTCTGGCCAAAAATCTTGATTTATTGGGCACTGCTAGAATCTGATCACTACATATTTATAGCAGTAGCTAAAGATAAGTGCATTCAGAAAAGTGCTACTGAAATGTGTTTCCTTCATTTCTTTGACAGCAAAAGGAAGCAATGAATGCTTTAAATCACAGAAAATATTTAGAATATGAAAGACAAATGGAAGTCACATCTTCCTCAACCTACAGAACAGCCAGTATTTTACAAGGTTCACCAAGAGTTTGTGGGAAACTTTGATCCCTCTTCTCTGCTTCTAGAAGAATCCATGAAGCCCCCGTTTGTTTACCAGGCTCTGACAGGGAGTCATCACTAAAGAGGAAAATTTGGTACCAAATGGATAGCCATTGCTTAAAAACAGGTTCATTCTTCATACCTCTCTCACTGTTCAAAGACCTAAAAGGTATTTTGAAAGGACCTAGCCGCAAGTCATCTCTGTTCCCCTACTTCACCCTCACTCCAACCCTTGAAACCATGAATGTTAAAACCACTTCATTCTGAGTTCTACTCCTTTTAATATTTTTATGACAAAAAATTCAAACAGTATAGAATTATATAAGAAGAAAACCCAGGACCCATCACCGTCAGTTCCTACACTCTAAGAATAATCACTATTCACAATTAGAACGTATCCCTCCAAATTTTTTCTACACATTTACTTGTGTGTATATTACATTTTCATACACTGTACAGTTATATGCACATTTTTCAAATGTTATTATACTCACATCTGCATCATTCTTTTTCCTCTCCCACATCAACTACTAATTCAGACTTTAGAGTGCCTAGACTTCCTTTTTAAAATCCTTGTAAAATATTGTTTTGAAGAACTAAAACAAAAGATAAAACATACATGAACACTCATGAAAATTTCTAATGAAGAAGTATATGAAATAAAAAGAAAATATTTTCCTTCAACCATATTTCCCATGCCCCTCAGAAGTAACTACTGTTAATAGTTTGAGGTGTATCCTTCAGTCCTTTTTGCGTATTCCTAGGCATTTTCAACATAAATTGGATCATACTGGAACTTGCCTTTTATATTTAATAATATGTCTTACAGATTTTTCTACTTTAATACATACAGAACCATGTTCTTTACATCTCCACATTGTAATCCAAAGGACGTATGTACTACAGTTTAACCATTTTGGCTGTTTCTAATATTTTACTCATACAAATAGTCTTCTGCAAGCCATTTAAAATGAACACTTTTCTGTATTTATTTTTGTCCACACATGTGGGTGTCAGTGTATGAGTTGTTCTGTAGGATGAGTTCGTTAAATGGATTTTAAATCTTAATAGGCCTGGTCTAGTTGAACTCCAAAAAGGATATGTACCAGTTTACAGTTCTATAAACTATATATGAGATTCCTATTTCCCCCAAACTGTCAACATCTGATAGACATTTGATAGACAGCTGATTGCTGCTTCTAATTTACATCTCTCCTGAGTTGTTGGTTTGTAAGAGTTATTACGTCAGTTCATTGTATCACATAAAGAACCCTCTGGAGATTTTTGTTGAGATTTTAAGCTTACTTTGTGCAGAATAAATATCTATGTGTTGTTCTCATCTAAAAATATATGTCTCTTCTTTTATTTGTGTCTGAATTTTTATCCTCATAGAAAGTTGTATCATTTTCTTCATATAAGCCTTATATATATTCCCTCTCCAGTTATATTTTAATATTATTTTTAGATATTTTTGAGGATGTTTTTGCTGTTTTGAGTGGGCTTTTCTCTGCTCATTTAATTACTGTTAAAATATAAGAGTATCATCAGTTTATAAGTATTATTCTCTTATCTGGACACCTTCCTGAATTCCCTCTATTAATCCTAATAATTTTCAATTGATAGTCTGGGGCTTTTAGCTACACAATTAGCTCATATATACGTAATTATAGTTTTCTCTCTTTCTTATTACTTTATTTTTCCATTCATTGCACTGGTTAGAAAAATGTTGAATCCTTGCCTCATTCTGAACTTTAATAGGAATGCTTCTAATATTTCATTATTAAGTGTATAACTGATTATAGGTTTCTTATATAGTCCTTTTTCCAAGTTAAGAAACCTGTCTTCTACTCTTAGATTACTGAGTGTTTGTTTTAATGGGAATGGGAGTTGGATTTTATCAAATGCTTATTTTATGTCCATTGGGATGATCTCCTGGGAGAAAACACAGTGAATTACATCAAGAGGTTTTCTAATAGTGAAACCTCCTTACATTCCTGGGATATGTTTGCACTGGCTTCTGACTCAATGCAGATGTCAGTGCAGGGTGAACTTGAAAAGAAAGGAAACCTGGAGAAAATTCTTCTCCCCCTGCTTAGGAAAACACACTCCTCAGGACATGATAAAGGAGCAGAGTCTTCAATTAGCTTGCCTAAGCTATAGTGATTCTCCAAGCTCCATGTCCTCCAGTAACACTGAATAACATAATTCATGGACCTCGTTTACCATTAGTGTTATCTAGGAGAAAATGGGAAATGGTAAAGCCAGTGGAAAACTTATACCAACAGAAATCATATCCAAGGAAAGAAACCACGCAATTACAACACTGCTTGCACAGTTGTCTTCAGTACTGTGACTAGCACCTGTGAAATCCTATACCCAGAAACATTCTACCCCATTTTACTCCCAATCAGATCTCTTCTCAGTACCAAGCTCCCAGTGGACTTAGATCAAATTTGAACTGTAAGAAATCAAAATATAAACTAGTAATAAAGGATGCTTTTCTTTTTCTTTTTTGTAAAAATTCCAAGGGTACAAATGCAGTTGTTACATAGATATATTGTGTAGTTTTTAGTGTAACCATCACCCAAATAACGTACATTATACCCATTAAGTAAATTCTCATTCAAGGATGCTTTTAATTTCAAGATGTGATGGGGTCAGAGAAATGTCAGCAGAAAAATAATCCTAGCATACTTTTTTTATTTTGAGACAGGGTCTCACTCTGTTGCCCAGGCTAGAGTGCAATGGTGTGATCACAGCTCACTGCAGCCTTGACCTCCCAGGCCCAAGAGATCCTCCCATCTCAACCTCCCAAGTAACTGGAACTATAGGCATGCACCACCACACTCAGCTAATTTTTTTAATTTTTTGTAGAGACAAGGTCTTACTCTGTTGCCCAGGCTGGTCTTGAACCCCTGGCCTCAAGCAGTCCTCCTGTCTCAACCTCCCAAAGTTCTAGGATTATAGGCATGAGCCACCATGCCTGGCCACATACTTCTTCTTAAAGCCAAAGAGATGAGACACCATAGGATAGACAACCCTGGGATAGCTTGGGCTGAAGTTGCCATCTTCAGCAAATAAAAATACAGGATGCTCCCTTAAATTTGAATTGCCCCATGCCAAATTTGACACATACTTGTATTGTAAAAAAAATTATATGTTCCTCATCTGAAATTCAAATTTAGCTGAGTTCCCCATATACCTTAGCTTGGGCTCCAAGTTAACTTGCCTTTATTTCTGGCCTGGCCCCACCTCTTAGTAGATATGTGACCCTAATATGTTAGGAATTACTCTAAGTTCAGATTCCTTAATGGTAAAATGAGTTATTTTGAGGATTAAACGACTTGAAGCATGTAAAATGCTCATTACATAGAAAACAATGAATGATAGGCAAAACTTAGCATTTAAGTAATAGTTACACTAGGGATTTCAGGGAAGTACAGTAAAGAGTAGTGGACTGGGAAATAAGGAGACATAGGTTTTTATGCCTGAATGTTTTGAACTAGCTGTGTGCCCATAAGCAAGTCCCTTACCCTCCTGTGTCTCAATTTTCTTATCTATGAAATAAGGAGGTTGAATTAGATGGTCTCGTTTCACTCTCAAGAGTCTCTGATTCCAAGCCCCCCTATTGCTTGAACTTTGGAGAAATATATAAAAGTATGTCAATTCCCCTTAAGTAAATTATTTCTATGGAGCAGTGTATGATTAATATCTTTTCAATACTATTGAGAGTAAAAGTATATTGAGTTGAGATTTTAGTAGCCTTTGCTTTGAGGAATACAGGTGCAATTGGTCATACGTATTCTCAGACAACAGTCCATGTGGTTTCATGGTTTCACCTAAAGTTATAAATCATTTCCTGGAGCCAGAGCCCAATTCCTGAGCCAACCTTGAATGTGAGTTACGGTATCTTCAGCTTTAACAAAATAAGAATATGGTGTCTTGTTGTCACAGTATGATGGTTTATGACAGAGAGAGGAATAAGTTGTGGAGTCTCCAAATAAATATATGCAACATGACTTTCAAACTAAACAAATAACATATATAAATTTCATTTTAATTTCACTGGGGGTTAGGGCTTTTCTTTGTTTTTTTCTCTATAAACCACTAATAAAACTTTTGATTTTTTATGGTGGTTGTGGAAACTGTTGCCTAATTGGCCAAGAGGAAATATCAGCCCATATTCCATTAGAGTCATTTAAACCATATTCATCTGATTTCCAGAACTATAAAACCAACTTTCCATATATTATGTCTATAGAGCAAGCCAAACTCAAACACACAATGTCTCAATCAAACTTTTTATTTTTGAAAACTCCACTCTTTTTGTGGGGGGGAATCACGTAATATTAGCACATAAAGGAAACAGTGATATGGTTTGACTTCCTTGTTTTACAAATGAGCAAACTCAAGCTCAAAAGAGTTAGATGAATGAAGAGTAAGATGCTTCCTTAGATCAAAAAGCAGCAATGCTATCTTTTCTCTGATGTTCCCTTTATTCTGATATCCTCTGATCAACAAGTAAAGTGAAAATATAATGGATAAAATAATTTGGAACCCCTTTGGAGGGCACCAGCAAGAGTTTCTGCTGACATACCTCAGAAATCCATGAAACCTCTGAGTGGCTACTTTATGCAGGGCACTATATTAAGCACTGGGATGTTACCAATGAATAAGATAAGGCCCTATCCTTGAGAAGATATTTCTTCTTCCTGTTAACTGAAAACGTGACAAGCCAAACCACCTGTCCATTTCACATCCACAGCAATCATGACATGGATCCAAAGAGTATTGTATCAGGTACCAGAGTTCATGTGAAATGATTGGAAACAGCTTTCAAAAGACATTATTTGAAATCCTATTCCTGAAAGCTCAGTTTACTATTTCAAGAGTTTCTCCTGACATTTTTATAATTTATGTTACAAGCATGTTTCCAGGTAGCATGGCATAGTGGAAAGAAACATGGGTTCTATTCCCAGATCTGCCGCTAACAAACTGGGTGCCTAAAGTAAGTGACTAATCTTCTCTGATTCCCAGTTTTCCCATGGTATAACAATGCAGAGCCTGATCAACAGGAGCCAAAGTCTCCTCTGAGATAGAACATTCTAAGATGCTACTTAGGGTGCAGTACATACAATCAGCACAAGGCACCAGATGATGGGGAGGGATAAGGGGAGTGTGGAGTAGGGCTGAGAATAAAACTCTGACACTCCAAGCTTAGGCATTCTAATGCTCTAAGCTTGGGCACTCAGGGGATAACACATGATTCCTTCCAAGTCTCATCCCAGAAGTGAATGCAACAATGGAAGAATATTCTTAAGACTAACCAAGTATCTCTACTGCCATGCAGGATCACAGAAGTAACTAGGGCCTTATTAACTGACACAGTTTTGTAAGGAGATTACTCTTTTGGAAAAAAACCCACTCTACTTCTCATTTCTGCACCTAGCCAAGTGTGCTGAGCTCCCACATCCCACCTACTTCTTTTAGTGGGATTTCTAAGGCTGTTCGCACAGTTTCAAAGATTCACTTTGACCTAATCAGGAGAAACACTGTTCCTAAGCATCAAGCAAAACTACCCTGGGTTAAAATAAATATACCATTTTGGAAGGGGATCCTTTGCCAGAACATTTTCTTCTTTGCATTACTATTCCAGGAAGTCATGTGATTTTGTCAGGTCTCACATTGCCCATACCAGCAAGTCCTTTGCATTCAACTTCAAGCAACCAAACAACAAAGCTCACTGTGTCAATGTAC
This sequence comes from Pongo abelii, assembly GCF_028885655.2. Taxonomy (NCBI): domain Eukaryota; kingdom Metazoa; phylum Chordata; class Mammalia; order Primates; family Hominidae; genus Pongo; species Pongo abelii. The sequence goes on from NC_071998.2 coordinate 57,647,823, forward strand.
TGCCGACTCTGCAAGAGTGAGACAGTCACACCTCAAAGTGAGGAGGCTGGACTATTCACAATAGCCAAGGTATGGAATCAACCTAAGTGTCCATCAATGGATGAATGGATAAAGAAAATGTGGTACTTACACATGATGGAGTACTACTCAGCCACAGAAAAGAATGAAATCCTGTTATTTGCAGCAACATGGGTGAACCTGGAGTACATTATGTTAAGTGAAACGCCAGGCACAGAAAGACAAACACTGCATGACCTCACTCATAGCTGGAATCAAAAAAAGTTGATCACATAGAAGTAGAGAGCAGAATGGTGGTGACCAGAGGCTAGGAGCAGGAGGGTATGGGAACAGACTGGTCAATGGGTACAAAATTATAGTTAGGTAGGAGGAATAAGTCTGGTGTTCTCCTACACAATACAGTGACTTTAATTAACAATATTATATTGTGTATTTTAAATTAGCTAGAAGAGAGAATTTTGAATGTTCCCACTACAAAGAAATGATAAATGTATGAGGTGTTGAATATGCTAAATATCCTGATTTGGCCATCATGCAATGTATCCATGGACCAAAACATCACACTGTACCTTCATAAATATGTATAATTATTAGGCATCGATTAAATACAAAATTTGACCTGCCATGGTGACTCACACCTATAACGACTGTACTTTGGGGGGCCAAGGCTAAAGAATTGCTGAGCCTGGGAGTTCGAGACCAGCCTGCAGAACATAACAAGACTCTGTCTCTTCAAAAAATTTAAAAATTAGCCAGTCATGGTCCAGATGCCCATAGTTCTAGCTACTTGGGAGGCTGAGCCAGGATATTGCTTGAGCCCAGGAGTTTAAGGTTACAGTGATCTAGATTGTACCACTGTACTCCAACCTAGGCAACCGAGAGACCCTATCTCGAAAAATACACACATATATACATGCATACTTACATACATACATACATAAATCCTTTTTAAAGATAAGGAGGCTGGATTTCCTACTGGTTGTTTTTAGACCCAGGTTAGGAAACCCTGCTGATGGGGGCTAGTTTTCTATGCTTCATACTGAATTTCATCCTCAAAAACCATTGCTTGTCATCAATATTAGGCCATTGACATTTCTTGTCAAAAGGAGAAAAAAGCATCAAACATCACTGCGATGTTACACATACAAAGTGCTATGCAAATGTCAAGTGAATTCTTTGCCACAGGATTTACCGTCACTCTTCTTAGTTATTGGACTCAGAGGCAGGAAAGCTAGACAAGCATTAGCCTTGAGGTCAGAGAACTGGGGCAAGCCCAGCTCTGAAAGCAAGTAGCTGCGTGACTTTGGGTGAGTCATTTCACCTCCTGAGCCTCAGTTAACAACTGGGCTACACAATCATTAAGGACACCCTCTCCCTCCCCTGCCCTGTTGTCTTAAGATCCCATATTCTTTTCTCTCTGGCCAGTAAATTACCTGCTTTGGAAGATGCATTAGCTCTCTTAGGCCGCTGGAGCACAATTTAACACACTCCTGATGCAATAAATCAGCAGTCCTCCTTTCCCTTTGCATTAGCCTTGTGTTTTTTTACATCACTCTGGCCATGGAGGATTACAAAAGAACAGGCGCCTCGAGGGTTAACAGCAGGGCAAAACCTAGAGCTGGGACCGCTCTCCAGTTCCAGGTGAACTGGAATCCTAATTCTGAGTCTTACTCATTTGTAAAGCAAGAACTGACCAGGAACCCCTGTGAAGTAATGAAAAACTACTTAACACCCAAACAGGAACAGGAATATGTGGTGACTCGGATCTATACTCAGAGCTATCCCATCCCATTCATTCATTCATTCATTTATTCATTCTTTCCCCAATGCTCAGGACTGGCTACATAATTTTTGGAACCCAGTGCAAAATGAAAATGCCAGATTCCTTATTCAAAAAAGAAAAGAAAGAGAGAAAGGGCTATTAAAATTTCTGAAAGAAAACATTTTCCTGTTTTACACAGTCTTTCTCTTGACCTGTCACAGTGTTTCTTTATGTACTATTTAAAGTCATGCTCCCTCAGGCACTGGGATACTTGCAGGGGGAGTTCAAACCCTCACAGGTTCGAGGGTGACTTGGCACATGTATGGCCCCCTGGCTATCAGTTCCTTCTTACTCCAGCCCAAGTTAGGAAAATCAAGCAAGGAACTGCTACCCCAATACATGACACATGAGCAACTTCCAAGGATACTGCAACCTCTGCAACAGGATGCAAGAGGCTAGGCCCCATCAAGTCACCTGTGGAATGCACTGTGGTGCTGCCAGCCCCAGGCAGGAATGGCCAATGCTATGCCTGGCCCCAAGATGCCATATACCCCATGTACCTTACCCCAACTTCCCTGGCACTCACTCATACCCAGGCTCCCACTGGGACAGAGGGCAGCAGCAGTTACCAGCTAGAGGAAGGAAGAGGGAAAGACACGGGGAGACAGGGTACTGCCTGGGCCTCCAAGAGGCAGGGAGTAGGCAGCCAAGATTCATCTGGGGGAGGCAGGACCACAGGTGAGCCAAGGATTCAACACCTTCGCACAGGCTCCATTGTCCCATCAACTGCACTTACAAACATATATTCAAAATGAATATATATTCATCTGAACATATATTCAAAGGTAAAATTAAGAATTTCCAGACTATGACAACAGAGCATCAAACCCCAAGCACAGGGACCTTCATTTGCTATAAGCTCCAGAGGCTGATCCTGCTGCTGCATGTAGAGCCTGAAGCCCAGATTCTCTCACATGCCCATGCACATGGTCCCTCTGCCTTCCATAATGTACCTTCCCACCCCATCAGACTGACAAACTCCTAATCATCCTTCAAAACCCATTAGGGCATTACCTCTCCTGTGAAGTCTTTCCTACCTGCTCTTCCCTGGGCTCTGATTGCATTCTCCCTTGTATCCCATGCATTATCTTGGAAAACTTCTAAATATCTTATTATCAAACTTTATTTGCATTTATTTATTTCAGTCCATCTTTCCCATAAGCCTATAAGATATTCGTTTTTATATCCCCAAAGCATCATAGGTAATCAGGTTTTAGTACTTTCTAGCCTTTGCAACAAAAAGGTCCTGGATTTACTTGATCACTGCTTAGCCTGTAGGCATCTGCTGATGAAGTCTGTGGCCAAAGAGCTTGTGATCCCCTCTCTCAGCTCCATCAGGCCCGGCAAGTCCTTTTGGCTGAATTGGCCCTCTTTCAGCATCCCTAGCACAGCACATCCATCCGAGATCTTCATACAACTCCCATTTGATTTCTGGTTCCAGGAGCTATCCCGTAGCCCTTCATTTTGGCTTCGCCAATTACGGGATATATTTTCTGATAGTGCTGACTGCTAGGCACATCAGCACCACGCCACACATGTACCTTCGAAAGCACAGGGGACTTTCTGGACACTTCCATACAACACAGGAGCCAAAACAGACTCCAGAAAGCCAACTCAAGCCAAGGCCACCACAAAGCACAACTCAAGGGGACAGAGCACTCCCAGCAATGTCTATGTGAGTGGTGACCTTTGGAGTTGTGCAGTGCACAACCTGCATAGCTGTATGCAGCAACCCCAACTCAGGTCTTCCTCTGCCTAATGTCATCACAGTGACAAATTTCTCTGATACACAGGACATCCTTCAAGTCTGTTTCCTGCAAAACATCTGCCTTCCACTTTCCTCTCTGTGTATCTAATATTTCCCTTCTTCAGGATTTTGACCTTGATTGGCAACAGGTGAGTTAGTGTAGCTCCATAATCCAAGTCACCAAATACTTTTCTGCTTTCACCTCCTTCTGTCTCCCTTCTCCTTCCCACGGGCCACCGTGGAGAAACGGACAAGCTTTTTATTTCTTCCAATCTGACTGGACTCCCCATACATGCCTCCTATTTCTTCATGGAGATGCTAAGCCTTAAGGGGGAAGGGGCAGTCATACAAAAGAAATCTCCAGTCTCTAAACTTAGATCTTGATATGTGAACAAAGAAACTGAGAAATTCCTTCTCTAACAATGCCTATTTAAGGACATTGTTTTGCTCTGAGCATAAAATCTTACTTTGTGTGTCAAAAGCTGACTGCTGAAGGGTTCCCTAATGAGTAAAGGTAAACAACAGATTCCATGGCCAGACTGCCTGGGCTTATGGTATAACTACAAGGTAGGACCTTGTGGGGCTCTGTTGAGGATTGAATCAACATGTACAAAGAACAGAGACTAGGATCTGGCCACTAGCATGCACTATGATTACTGGCCCCCTCTTTGTCATATCAACCCTGCTGTAACTTCTCAGTCCTCTCTGAAGCAAATAGATACCTCTGACAGAATAGATGGAAGTCACACCTAAAGCTGTGCAACAGAGAAAATGGGATTTTCAAATAGTATTCTGTTACCCACATTATCTTATTTAATATTCAAAACATTAAAAGGCAATAGTAGGATGGCATAATGGAACAGTCAAAAACACAGGCATCTAATCTCACATAACAGAGCTATTATAAGAACCAAATGAGATTGTATAAGCACAGTCAATACTCACTGGCAGATTCTATATCTGCAAACTCACTTGCTCACTTAAATTTTTTCATAACCTTGAAATCAATACTTTGGCACATCCATAGCCGTTCATGGGCATGTTAAAGTGGTAAAAATGTGAGTCACCCAAAGTACACATCCCTAGCTCAGGTTAAACAAAGCCACCCACTGGCTTCTTATTTCAGCTCTCATATTAAAAACAAGTGTCCTTTTCATGGGATAGTTAGCACCATGCTTTCCTCATTTTTTGCACCTTTTGTTGGTGGTTTTGCTATTTCAAATGTCCCTAAGCATTGTGCTAATGCGCTGCCTAATTCCCAAGTGCAAGAAGGCTGTGATGTGCCTGCCACAGAAAATATAAGTTATGGCGCTGTTGACTGTGAGTTCAATGTTAATGAATAAACAATATATATTAAATAAGGTGTCTTCAAACAGAAATACACAAAATAAGGCTATGCATTGATTGGCTGATGAAAATATTGTGACCAGAGACACACAGCAGCTTAACCCTGGTATTTTCTCTCTGAACAATGCTTCAATATTTGCTAATTCAGTGTTCCTACCAACTTTATAGAACTTAACTACTGTGAATAATAACAATTAATCATACATACATTTATGTGTATGTATATGTAACATATATCTAAGTATGTTACACACACATGTATATGTATAACATATATCTAAGTGTATGGGTATGTCCATGTATGTGTATGTGTGTGTGTGAGTATATATACTTAAGTAATAGGCAGTCAACAGATGATCAATATTACTGTCATTAACCTCATTTAAAGATGAAGGGGCTGGGCCTGGTAGCTCATACCTGTAATCTCAGCACTTTGGGAGGCCAAGGCAGGTGGATCACCTGAGTTCAGCAGTTCAAGACCAGCCCGACCAACATGGTGAAATCCCATATCTACTTAAAGAAAAATATAAAATTATCCGGGCATGGTGGCAGGCACCTGTAATCCCAGCTGTTTGGGAGGCTGAGGCAGGAGAATCGCTTGAACCTGGGAGGTGGAGGCTGCAATGAGCCAAGATTGCATGATTGCACTCCAGCCTGGGCAACAAGAGTGAAACTCCATTAAAAGAAAAAAAAAAAGAAGAAAAATGAAGAAGGAGGAGAAGGAGAAGGAGGAGAAGGAACAACTGAACTGCAATAGTGTTAAATACCTCATTCAAGATTGTCCAGGTACCAATCATAATATCTGTTCTAGTTCTCACTGCATAACAAACCTCCCCACACTTAGTGGCATGAAACCACCACCATTTTATTATGTTCATGGATTGGATTCTGTGGGTCAGGAGCTCTGATAGGGCACAGGGGAGATGATTTATGTCTACTCCATGAAGTCTGATTGCTCCCATTTCCACCAAGAAACAAATTACTATTTAGGAGGAAAACTCTATTATTCTGGTGAGAGCCATTTTATGAGGATCTTTATCTAGGCCTAGATTTTTTCACATGATGGAGATCACATAATTCCAAAGAAAGATTTGAAAGATAACAAGAGTAAATGCTCTGAATAAAAGTACCTCGACAGAAACATGTTGCCATCTCTTTAATTTTGAGATTGCCTGTTGTGATCCCTCCTTATAAAGAGATGGGTGGCAGGCTGAGACAGTCACACTCCTGGGAAATCTCACTTTGAAACACAGATGTAAATGGATTATTTTCCCATGAAGCCCAAGATAAAATGCCTCTTATGCCAGGTGATGGATTAGAATACTGCAACATGGGTTTATGTTGTCAGCTGATATCAACACGGCACCAATCAGAAGAGATTAGTTGGCACTGTCCAGATTCTTATCCAACAATTGTAGTTTAGAACTTACAAGTGTGCTGTCTCGTTCTATATCAACATCACTGTACAGTAACATTGAATAAATAGAGAAAAAATTGTATGCAGACAATAAGTTTTTGACATGCAAGTTTAAATATAACAAAAGAAGCCTTTTAAGATGTCATTGCACTCAGATAAGAAAACATGTCTTTTATCACTTTGACCATATGTATGTGGATGCTTTTTAAGTATTCAAAAACCTCCAGGTAAAGTCTCTAATTTTTAAGCAGAAGATGTTATTAACTCATGATTGAAAGAAATTTCACCTTCCACCAACTTAATCCACAGGTGCTTTAGAATATATGATACTTTCATTCATGTTCTTCATAGTCTCACTTTCACAAAGAGCCTGTAAAGTATGTACCTGTACCAACAGAAATTGGTTATATTGTTCCATGAAGCTCCTTAATCACTCAGAGCTTTAGAGGTTGAACTCTGGCTCCTGAAAGAGCAGATGTGGGTCATTTTACAAACTTCTGGCTGGATAAAATCAAAAAAAGTATCTTCTTATTCTGGCTAGAGAAGAGAAGAGATTGCCCTTGGCTACCAACATCTTGACCAAAAGGTTTTGATCTAATTGAGTAATATCTAGCTTTAAATTTTTCTATAGCTCAAATTTGCCTACAAGGGAATCACGGGTCCACCCCAGATTCAAAGAGAGAGAACCACACAAAGGTGATGTATTAGGATTCTTCAGAGAAACAGAAAAAAATAGAATATACAGATATAGATATACAAGAGAAGATTCATTATGGAGAGTGGCTGTCATGATTATAGAAGCCGAGAAGTCCCATGATATGCCATTTGCAAGCTGAAGACCCAGGCGATCTTGTTCTTAGCCACCTAGTTTGTGATACTTTGTTATGGCAGCCCAAGAAAACTGTTATAACTTTCATGATTACACTTTTTCAACCTGTGTAAATATGAGTTTGGGGTTGTTTTCAATAAGCAGCCATTAAGAAAGCATTTTGAGAAAACCAAATATTTTTTATAGCTAAATATGAGAACAAGCAGAGAAAGATGAAGACTGTAAGTCAATGTAGTGTCTGTTGTGTGTTCCGGGCCAGGCACAGTGGCTCACACCTGTAATTCTAAGACTTTGGGAGGCCAGTGTGGGAGGATTGCTTGAGCCCAGGAATTCAAGACCAGCCTGGGCAATATAGTGAGACCCTGTTTCTACAGAAACAATTGAAAAATCAGCCAAGAGTGGTGGTGTACACCTGTTGTCTCAGCTACTTGGGCTTGCTGACGTGTGAGGATCACTTGAGCCCAAGAGTTTGAGATTGCAGTGAGCCATGATCACACCATTGTACTCCAGCCTGGGCAACAGAGTGAGACCTAGTCTTTTTTTTTTTTTTTTTAAGTGTTTTGAGGGCAGAAGAAAACCATTTAAAGTGTGTAATAATGGGTGTGGCAGACCGGGCACAGTGGCTCACACCTGTAATCCCAGCATTTTGGGAGGCTGAGGCGGGTGGATCACTTTAGGTCAGGAATTTGAGACCAGCCTGACCAACATAGTGAAACCCTGTCCCTACTAAAAAAAATACAAAATTAGCCAGGTATGGTGATGCACACCTGTAATCTCGGCCACTTGGGAGGCTGAGGCAGGAGAACCACTTGAACCCGGGAGGCAGAGGTTGCAGTGAGCTGAGAGCATGCCATTGCACTCCAGCCTGGGCAACAGAAACAAAACTCCATAGCAAAAAAAAAAAAAAAAAAAAAAAAAAAAAAAAGAGAGAAAGAAAGAAAAGAAAAGAAAGGAAAAGAAAGGAAGGGTGTGGTATCATTAGATCTGTGTTTCAGAAAATTCACTCAATCCATGTGCAGAATGAATGGATTAAAGAAAAACAAGAGTAGAGAAGGGACACCAGTTAGAAGACTGCTAAAATGATCTAGGCCAGCCATATTAGTGCATAGGATATAGGAAGGAGCCAAAGAAAATGAGGACAAGGGGGATGAATATGAAAAATATTTAGGAGTTGAGTTAATAAGACTCAGCGATTGAGAGGACATAAGAGTAAGAGAAAGTCAAAAACTATTCCCAAACTTTTGTCTTTAGCAGCTGGTTAGGCAGCAAACCTGCCTTGTTCTATTAATATTTCTATACAATCAGTATGCTCTCTGGTTCAACACACATAAGGAGACCATCACTATCATCTGATTCAACCTATTGCTCACATAGTCAAGGTCCAAGTATCCCTCTCTGGGACACACCAGTGAACTTCATTTTCTGCTGTCCCTAACAAAACCGATGTCTGAGTGAGAGTTACTTCTATTAACCCAACACAGTCTAGGACCACATTTAGCCAACCTGCCATAGAACATTGCAGCAGTTTATGGTACAGATACTAGAGCTAGAACTCTGAGGTTTGAATCCTGGCTCTGCCACCATGAAACCTTTGCAAAGTTATGCAACATCTTTGTGCCTCAGTTTCCTTGCCTATAAACTGATGATAATAAATATATCCACCTCCTGGGCCATCTTCATAGTAATTGAGTTAATATAGAGCACTTAGCACAATGCCTAACTAACACACAATATGCACCAAAAAAATTGTTATTGTTGCTGAAGAAGATGATGATATTATTTACATAAACCCAAAATTCCCAGATGCCAAGTGGTGATGAAGTTTTCATCAGTCCACTGGAAAACTGTTATTGTAAAAATTCCAGCTGCCTTTTATCAGGAACAATTGTTCTTCCTCTTGGATTATAGCCTTTCTGTTTGGTCAGGGAAGTGGTGGTAAAAACATCCATTCCTCTATAAAATGAGGTTGATAGTAAAGGATAGTTGGTTGGATATCTTTTTGATGCCCATAATTACAAAGTAAAAGTGGGGAATCCTTGGCCAGCTACCAAAATAGATTTGAAATCTTATCATTGTTTGAAATTTGAAAGTCTGAAAATTCCTAATGAAGATAATAACAGAATGAAAGAGGTGAGTGTCACCACAGTTCTACTGTAGCAAGGAAATGACATCAGACACTAATGTGAATTCAGAGAAAGAGATGAAATGAAAAGAATCAGAACAAGAAAAAGAAAGAAGAATAAGAAGGAGGAGGAGGAAGAAAAGAATATAACAAACTCAATAAATAAATATTTGCTCTCCTTTATTCCCTCAGATTTTTTAAAAGACAAAATATTATAATAATAATTTTAACAATGTGTTGTTGGATTCGTCACATATATAGACATAATATATGTAACAATACTAGTATAAAAAGGAGAAGGTGGAATGAAGCTATATAGGAATAAAGTTTCTATATTTCACTGGAATTGAGTTAGTATAAATATAAATAGACTTAGATAATTTAATATGTATATTGCAAACTGTAAAACAATAAATACAAAAACAATTTTTAAAAGTATAATTTAAAAAGTATTAAAGGAATTTAAAAGTTAGACTAGGAAAAAACCCACTTAGTATAAAAGAAGGAAGTAAATGGGAACAGAGGAACAAAGAAGACATGAAGCACATAAAAAAACAAAAGGAAAATATCAGGTATAAACCTAACCATATTAATAACATTAAATAAAGTTGCATTACAAAATGCAATCAAAAGGCAGAAATTATCAGACTGGATTATTTTAAATCAAGATCCAACTATGCGATGTCTACAGGAGACAAATTTTATATTTAAAGATAAAAATAGGGTGAAAGAAAAATGATGAAAAAAGATATACCATGCAAACAGAAACCATAAGAGAATTAGAGTAGATACACTAATCATACAAAGTAGAATTTATTACAAAATTTAACTAGAGATAAAGATGAACACTTCATAAAGATAAAAGAGTTAATTCATCAGGAAGACATAACAATCATAAACATATGTACACCCAACAACAAAGACCCAAAAATTGACACAAATGAAGGGAGAAATTGACAATTAAGCAAAGATAGTTGAAGACTTCAATACCTCATTTTCAATAATGGATGCAACAAGCAATCAGAATATCAATGTAAAAATAAAATATGAAAATCATTATAAAGCAACTACACCGACAGACATCTATAGACATCTATAGCACTATCACTATAGCCAACAATAGCAGAATATACATTATTCTCAAGTGCATCTGGAACATGTGCTAGGACATAAAACAAGTCTCAATAAGTTTAAAAGGATTAAAATCATCAAAGTATCCTCTCCAACCACAATAAAATTAAATTTGAAATCAACAACAGAAATAAATTTGAGAAATTCACAAATATGTAGAAATTATACAACACACTTCTAAATAACCAATGGATCAAAGAAGAATCACAAGGAAATTATATAATTGTAGTTGACTACATTTTAAAAGAAAACTATCTCAAATCAACAACCTAACCTCCCATCTTAAGAAATTGGAACTAGATGATTTCCAATTTCATCTATGTTCCTACAAAGGACATGAACTCATCATTTTTTATGGCTGCATAGTATTCCATGGTGTATATGTGCCACATTTTCTTAATCCAGTCTATCTCACAAGAACAAAAAACCAAACACCGCATGTTCTCACTCATAGGTGGGAATTGAACAATGAGAACACATGGACACAGGAAGGGGAACATCACACTCTGAGGACAGTTGTGGGGTGGGGGGAGGGGGGAGGGATAGCATTAGGAGATATACCTAATGCTAAATGACGAGTTAATGGGTGCAGCACACCAGTATGGCACATGTATACATATGTAACTAATCTGCACATTGTGCACATGTACCCTAAAACTTAAAGTGTAATAATAATAAAATAAAATAAAAAAAGAAATTGGAAGTAGAGCAAACTAAACCCAAATCAAGCAGAATGAATGTAATAATAAAGATTTGAATAGAAAATAATAGACAGTAAGAAATAATAGAGAAAATCAATGATTTTCAGAAGTTGGTTCTTTGAAAAGATCAACAAAATTGAAAAACCTTGAGCTAAACTGATCATGATCAAAAGATTAAAGACTCAAAGTACTAAAATTAGAAATGCAAGAGACTAAATCATTACTAAGAGAAATAAAAACAAATAATAAAAGCACACTATGAACAACTATACACCGTAAATCGGACAACTTAGATGAAGTGGATGAATTCCTAGGAAGATACAATTTCCCAAACCTTTCTCAAGAAAATTTGAATGAACCTATAACAAGTAAGAAGAGTGAATTATTAATTTTAAAATCCATGGAGAAAAGCCCAAGTTTAGACGGCTTCATTGGTGAATTCTATCAAACATTTAAAGAAATATTTCATAAACTCTTTTTAAAAATGGACTAGAAGGTAGTATTTTCCATTTCATTCTATGAAACCAATATCATCCAGATAACAAAATCAATACCAGATAAAGCAATCACAAAACAGAAAACTTCAGAGCAATATCTCATATGAATATAGATGCAAAAATCCTCAACAAAATACTAGCAAAATGAATACAGCAACATACAAAAAGGATTATACAGAATAAACAAGTGGGATTTACCTCATGAATGCAAGGTTGTTCAACATTCAAAAATCAATTAATGTAATACACCACATCGATAGAATAAAAGACAAAACTCATGTTTATCTGAATAGGTGCAGAAAAAGCACTGACAAAAACTAACTTCCCTTCATGATATAAAAAAACTCAACAAACTAGGAATAGAAAGAAACTTCCTCAACTTGTAAAAGGCATCTACAAAATTTCTACAGCTAAAAATCATACTTAATGGTGAAAGACTGAACGCTTTTCTACTAAGATTAGAAGCAAGACAAGAATGTCCACATTCACCACTTCTAGGAAACAATGTACTGGAGATTCTAACCAGGGCAATTAGGCAACAAAATGAAATAAAAGGCATTCATAATAGAATGGAGAAGTAAAACTATATCTATTCACAAAGAACATGATCATGTATATAGAAAATCATATATAATTCACTGAAAAATCGTTCAAATTAATAAAAGAGTTCAGCAAGATTTCACAATACAAGATCAATATACGGAAATCAACTGTATTTCTACACAGTTAGCAATGAGCAACCTAAACATGAAATTAAAAAAAAAGTCCATGTATAATAGTATCCAAAAATACATAGGAATAAATTTAACAAAAGAGGTGTAAAACTTGTATTTTGAAAACTATTGAAAGAAATTTAAGAAGACCTAAGTAGGGGAGGAGCCAAAATGGCCGAATAGGAACAGCTCCGGTCTACAGCTCCCAGCGCAAGCGACGCAGAAGACGGGTGATTTCTGCATTTCCATCTGAGGTACCCTGTTCATCTCACTAGGGAGTGCCAGACAGTGGGCGCAGGTCAGTGGGTGAGTGCACCGTGCGCCAGCCGAAGCAGGGGCGAGGCATTGCCTCACTCGGGAAGCGCAAGGGGTCAGGGAGTTCCCTTTCCAGGGGTGACAGATGGCACCTGGAAAATCGGGCCACTCCCACCAGAATACTGTGCTTTTCCGACGGGCTTAGGAAACAGTGCCCCAGGAGAGTATAGCCCACACCTGGCTCAGGGGGTCCTACGCCCACGGAGTCTCGCTGATTGCTAGCACAGCAGTCTGAGATCAAACAGGAAGTCCGCAGCGAGGCTGGGGGAGGGGCGCCCGCCATTGCCCAGGCTCGCTTAGGTAAACAAAGCAGCCTGGAAGCTTGAACTGGGTGGAGCCCACCACAGCTCAAGGAGGCCTGCCTGCCTCTGTAGGCTCCACCTCTGGGGGCCCGGCACAGACAAATAAAAAGACAGCAGTAACCTCTGCAGACTTAAATGTCCCTGTCTGACAGCTGTGAGGAGAGCAGTGGTTCTCCCAGCACGCAGCTGGAGATCTGAGAACGGGCTGACTGCCTCCTCAAGTGGGTCCCTGACCCCTGACCCCCGAGCAGCCTAACTGGGAGGCACCCCCCAGCAGGGGCAGACTGACACCTCACACGGCCGGCCAGGTACTCCAACAGACCTGCAGCTGAGGGTCCTGTCTGTTAGAAGGAAAACTAACAGAAAGGACATCCACACCAAAAACCCATCTGTACATCACCATCATCAAAGACCAAAAGTAGATAAAACCACAAAGATGGGGAAAAAACAGAGCAGAAAAACTGGAAACTCTAAAAAGCAGAGTACCTCTCCTCCTCCAAAGGAACGCAGTTCCTCACCAGCAACGGAACAAAGCTGGACGGAGAATGACTTTGACAAGCTGAGAGAAGAAGGCTTCAGACGATCAAATTACTCCGAGCTACGGGAGGATATTCAAATCAAAGGCAAAGAAGTTGAAAACTTTGAAAAAGATTTAGAAGAATGTATAACTAGAATAACCAATACAGAGAAGTGCTTAAAGGAGCTGATGGAGCTGAAAACCAAGGCTCGAGAACTACGTGAAGAATGCAGAAGCCTCAGGAGCCGATGCAATCAAATGGAAGAAAGGGTATCAGCCCTGGAAGATGAAATGAATGAAATGAAGCAAGAAGGGAAGTTTAGAGAAAAAAGAATAAAAAGAAACGAGCAAAGCCTCCAAGAAATGTGGGACTATGTGAAAAGACCAAATCTACGTCTGATTGGTGTACCTGAAAGTGACGGGGAGAATGGAAACAAGTTGGAAAACACTCTGCAGGATATTATCCAGGAGAACTTCCCCAATCTAGCAAGGCAGGCCAACATTCAGATTCAGGAAATACAGAGAACGCCACAAAGATACTCCTCGAGAAGAGCAACTCCAAGACACATAATTGTCAGATTCACCAAAGTTGAAATGAAGGAAAAAATGTTAAGGGCAGCCAGAGAGAAAGGTCGGGTTACCATCAAAGGGAAGCCCATCAGACTAACAGCAGATCTCTCGGCAGAAACCCTACCAGCCAGAAGAGAGTGGGGGCCAATATTCAACATTCTTAAAGAAAAGAATTTTCAACCCAGAATTTCATATCCTGCCAAACTAAGCTTCATAAGTGAAGGAGAAATAAAATACTTTACAGACAAGCAAATGCTGAGAGATTGTGTCACCACCAGGCCTGCCCTAAAAGAGCTCCTGAAGGAAGCGCTAAACATGGAAAGGCACAACCGGTACCAGCCACTGCAAAATCATACCGAAATGTAAAGACCATCGAGACTAGGAAGAGACTGCATCAACTAACGAGCAAAATAACCAGCTAACATCATAATGACAGGATCAGATTCACACATAACAATATTAACTTTAAATGTAAATGGACTAAATGCTCCAATTAAAACACACAGACTGGCAAATTGGATAAAGACTCAAGACCCATCAGTGTGCTGTATTCAGGAAACCCATCTCACGTGCAGAGACACACATAGGCTCAGAATAAAAGGATGGAGGAAGATCTACCAAGCAAATGGAAAACAAAAAAAGGCAGGGGTTGCAATCCTAGTCTCTGATAAAACGGACTTTAAACCAACAAAGATCAAAAGAGACAAAGAAGGCCATTACATAATGGTAAAGGCATTAATTCAACAAGAAGAGCTAACTATCCTAAATATATATGCACCCAATACAGGAGCACCCAGATTCATAAAGCAAGTCCTGAGTGACCTACAAAGAGACTTAGACTCCCAAACATTAATAATGGGAGACTTTAACACCCCACTGTCAACATTAGACAGATCAACGAGACAGAAAGTTAACAAGGATACCCAGGAATTGAACTCAGCTCTGCACCAAGCGGACCTAATAGACATCTACAGAACTCTCCACCCCAAATCAACAGAATATACAGTTTTTTCAGCACCACACCACACCTATTCCAAAATTGACCATATACTTGGAAGTAAAGCTCTCCTCAATAAATGTAAAAGAACAGAAATTGTAACAAACTGTCTCTCAGATCACAGTGCAATCAAGCTAGAACTCAGGATTAAGAATCTCACTCAAAACCGCTCAACTACATGGAAACTGAACAACCTGCTCCTGAATGACTACTGGGTACATAACGAAATGAAGGCAGAAATAAAGATGTTCTTTGAAACCAACGAGAACCAAGACACAACATACCAGAATCTCTGGGATGCATTCAAAGCAGTGTGTAGAGGGAAATTTATAGCACTAAATGCCCACAAGAGAAAGCAGGAAGGATCCAAAATTGACACCCTAACATCACAATTAAAAGAACTAGAAAAGCAAGAGCAAACACATTCAAAAGCTAGCAGAAGGCAAGAAATAACTAAAATCAGAGCAGAACTGAAGGAAATAGAGACACAAAAAACCCTTCAAAAAATAAATGAATCCAGGAGCTGGTTTTTTGAAAAGATCAACAAAATTGATAGACCGCTAGCAAGATAAAGAAAAAAAGAGAGAAGAATCAAATAGATGCAATAAAAAATGATAAAGGGGATATCACCACCGATCCCACAGAAATACAAACTACCATCAGAGAATATTACAAACACCTCTACGCAAATAAACTAGAAAATCTAGAAGAAATGGATAAATTCCTCAACACATACACCCTCCCAAGACTAAACCAGGAAGAAGTTGAATCTCTGAATAGACCAATAACAGGAGCTGAAATTGTGGCAATAATCAATAGCTTACCAACCAAAAAAAGTCCAGGACCAGATGGGTTCACAGCTGAATTCTACCAGAGGTACAAGGAGGAGCTGGTACCATTCCTTCTGAAACTATTCCAATCAATAGAAAAAGAGGGAATCCTCCCTAACTCATTTTATGAGGCCAGCATCATCCTGATACCAAAGCCTGGCAGAGACACAACAAAAAAAGAGAATTTTAGACCAATATCCTTGATGAACATTGATGCAAAAATCCTCAATAAAATACTGGCAAACAGAATCCAGCAGCACATCAAAAAGCTTATCCACCATGATCAAGTGGGCTTCATCCCTGGGATGCAAGGCTGGTTCAATATACGCAAATCAATAAATGTAATCCAGCATATAAACAGAACCAAAGACAAAAACCACATGATTATCTCAATAGATGCAGAAAAGGCCTTTGACAAAATTCAACAAACCTTCATGCTAAAAACTCTCAATAAATTAGGTATTGATGGGACGTATCTCAAAATAATAAGAGCTATTTATGACAAACCCACAGCCAATATCATACTGAATGGGCAAAAACTGGAAGCATTCCCTTTGAAAACTGGCACAAGACAGGGATGCCCTCTCTCACCACTTCTATTCAACATAGTGTTGGAAGTTCTGGCCAGGGCAATTAGGCAAAAGAAGGAAATCAAGGGTATTCAATTAGGAAAAGAGGAAGTCAAATTGTCCCTGTTTGCAGATGACATGATAGTATATCTAGAAAACCCCATTGTCTCAGCCCAAAATCTCCTTAAGCTGATAAGCAAGTTCAGCAAAGTCTCAGGATACAAAATCAATGTACAAAAATCACAAGCATTCTTATACATCAATAACAGACAAACAGAGAGCCAAATCATGAGTGAACTCCCATTCACAATTGCTTCAAAGAGAATAAAATACCTAGGAATCCAACTTACAAGGGACGTGAAGGACCTCTTCAAGGAGAACTACAAACCACTGCTCAAGGAAATAAAAGAGGATACAAACAAATGGAAGAACATACCATGCTCATGGGTAGGAAGAATCAATATCGTGAAAATGGCCATCCTTCCCAAGGTAATTTACAGATTCAATGCCATCCCCATCAAGTTACCAATGACTTTCTTCACAGAATTGGAAAAAACTACTTTAAAGTTCATATGGAACCAAAAAAGAGCCCGCATCACCAAGTCAATCCTAAGCCAAAAGAACAAAGCTGGAGGCATCACACTACCTGACTTCAAACTATACTACAAGGCTACAGTAACCAAAACAGCATGGTACTGGTACCAAAACAGAGATATAGATCAATGGAACAGAACAGAGCCCTCAGAAATAATGCCACATATCTACAACTATCTGATCTTTGACAAACCTGACAAAAACAAGAAATGGGGAAAGGATTCCCTATTTAATAAATGGTGCTGGGAAAACTGGCTAGCCATATGTAGAAAGCTGAAACTGGATCCCTTCCTTACACCTTATACAAAAATCAATTCAAGATGGATTAAAGACTTAAATGTTCGACCTAAAACCATAAAAACCCTAGAAGAAAACCTAGGCATTACCATTCAGGACATAGGCATGGGCAAGGACTTCATGTCTAAAACACCAAAAGCAATGGCAACAAAAGCCAAAATTGACAAATGGGATCTAATTAAACTAAAGAGCTTCTGCACAGCAAAGGAAACTACCATCAGAGTGAACAGGCAACCTACAAAATGGGAGAAAATTTTCGCAACCTACTCATCTGACAAAGGGCTAATATCCAGAATGTACAATGAACTCCAACAAATTTACAAGAAAAAAACAAACAACCCCATCAAAAAGTGGGCGAAGGACATGAACAGACACTTCTCAAAAGAAGACATTTATGCAGCCAAAAAACACATGAAAAAATGCTCACCATCACTGGCCATCAGAGAAATGCAAATCAAAACCACAATGAGATACCATCTCACACCAGTTAGAATGGCAATCATTAAAAAGTCAGGAAACAACAGGTGCTGGAGAGGATATGGAGAAATAGGAACACTTCTACACTGTTGGAGGGACTGTAAACTAGTTCAACCCTTGTGGAAGTCAGTGTGGCGATTCCTCAGGGATCTAGAACTAGAAATTCCATTCGACCCAGCCATCCCATTACTGGGTATATACCCAAAGGACTATAAATCATGCTGCTATAAAGACACATGCACACGTATGTTTATTGCGGCATTATTCACAATAGCAAAGACTTGGAACCAACCCAAATGTCCAACAATGATAGACTGGATTAAGAAAATGTGGCACATATACACCATGGAATACTATGCAGCCATAAAAAATGATGAGTTCATGTCCTTTGTAGGGACATGGATGAAATTGGAAATCATCATTCTCAGTAAACTATCACAAGAACAAAAAACCAAACACCGCATATTCTCACTCATAGGTGGGAATTGAACAATGAGAACACATGGACACAGGAAGGGGAACATCACACTTCGTGGACTGTTGTGGGGTGGGGGGAGGGGGGAGGGATAACATTGGGAGATATACCTAATGCTAGATGACGAGTTGGTGGGTGCAGCGCACCAGCATGGCACATGTATACATATGTAACTTACCTGCGCGTTGCACACATGTACCATAGAGCCTAAAGTATAATAGTAATAATAATAATAATAATAATAATAATAAAAAAATAAAAAAATAAAATAAATAAAAAATAAATAAAACACTGAAAAAAAAAAAAAAAAAAGAAGACCTAAGTAAATAGAAAGACATCCCATGTTGATAAATCAGACTACTTAATATTGTTAAGGTGGCAATACTCTTCAAACTGATCTAGAGACTCAACACAATCTCTATCAAAATTCATATGGAACCAAAAAAGATCCCTTATAGCCAAGACAATCCTAAGCAAAAAGAACAAAGCTGGAGGCATGATGTTACCTGACTTCAAACTATACTACAAGGCCATAGTAACCAAGACAGCATGGTACTGGTACCAAAACAGATATATAGACCAATGGAACAGAACAGACACCTCAGAAATAATACCACACATCTACAACTATCTGATCTTTGACAAACCTCACACCAACAAGCAATGGAAAGAGGATTCCCTATTTAATAATTAGTGCTGGGAAAACGGGCTAACCATACGCAGAAAACTGAAACTGGACCCTTTCCTTATACCTTATACAAAAATTAACTCAAGATGGATTAAAGACTTAAATGTAAAACCCAAAACCATAAAAATTCTAGAAGAAAACCTAGGCAATAACATTCAGGACATAGGCATGGGCAAGGGCTTCATGACTAAAACACCAAAAGCAATTGCAACAAAAGCCAAAATTGACAAATGGGATCTAATCAAACTAAAGAGCTTCTGCCCAGCAAAAGAAACTGTCATGACAGTGAACAGGCAACCTACAGAATGGGGGAAAATTTTTGCAATCTACCCACCTGACAAAGGGCTAATATCCAGAATCTACAAGGAACTTAATCAAATTTACAAGAAAAAAAAAAAAAAAAAACAGGCCGGGCACAGTGGCTCATGCCTGTAATCCCAGAACTTTCGAAGGCTGAGGTGGGCGGATCACCTGAGGTCAGGAGTTCGAAACCAGCCTGGCCAACATGGTGAAACCCCTTCTTTACTAAATATACAAAAATTAGCAGGGCGTGTTAGCAGGTGCCTGTAATCCCAGCTACTTGGGATGCTGAGGCAGGAGAATTGCTTGAACCCAGGAGGTGGAGGTTGCAGTGAGACAAGATCGTGCCACTTTACTCCAGCCTAGGGAACAAGAGTAAGACTCCATCTCAAAAAAAAAGGAAAAAAAAAAACATCGAATGTGGGCAAAGGATATGAACAGACACTTCTCAAAAGAAGACATTTATGCAGCCAAAAAAACATATGAAAAAAATATCATCATCATTGGTCATTAGAGAAATGCAAATCAAAACCACAATGACACACCATCTCACATGAGTCAAAATAATGATTATTAAAAAGTCAGGAAACAACAGATGCTGGAGAGGATGTGGAGAAATAGGAGAGTTTTATACTGTTGCTGGGAGTGTAAATTAGTTTGACCATTGTGGAAGACAGTGTGGTGATTCCGCAAGGATCTATAATTAGAAATACCATTTAACTCAGCAATCCCATTACTGGGTATATACGCAAAGGACTGTAAATCATTCTACTATAAAGACATATGCACAGGTATGTTTATTGCAGCACTATTTACAATAGCAAAGACATGGAATCAACCCAAATGCCCATCAATAATAGACTGTATAAAGAAAATGTGGTACATACGCACCATGGAATACTATGCAGCCAAAAACAGGAATGAGATCATGTCCTTCGCAGGGACATGGACGAAGCTAGAAGCCATCATTCTCAGCAAACTAACACAGGAACAGAAAACCAAATACCACATGTTCTCACTCATAAGTGGGAGTTGAACAATGAGAACACATGGACACAGGGAATGGAATGACACACACCAGGGCCAGTTGCGGGGGGTGGGGGACAAGGGGAGGGATAGCACTAGGACAAATAGCTAATGCATACAGGGCTTAAAACCTAGATGATGGATTAATAAGAGCAGCAAACCACCATGGCACACATATGCCTATGTAACAAACCTACACGTATCCTGGAACTTAAAGTAAAATTAAAAAAAAAAAAAAGAAATTCATTCAAAACCTTACAATTGCATGGAAATTGAATGACTTGATCCTGAACGACTTCTGGGTAAATAAATGAAATTAAGGCAGAAATCAAAAGTTCTTTGAAACTAATGAGAACAAAGACAAAACATACCAGAATTTTGGGGATACAGGTAAGGCAGTGTTAAGAGGGAAATTTATAGCACTAAATACCCACATCGAAAAGTTGGAAAAATCTCAATTTAACAATGTAACATCACCACCAAAAGAACTAGAGAACCGAGAGCAAAAAAATCCCAAAGCTAGCAGAAGACAAGAAATAACCAAATCAGAGCTGAACTGAGGGATATTAAGACACGAAAAAAAAACATTTAAAAAACTAATGAATCCAGGAGCTACTTTTTTGAAAAAATTAACAAAATAGATATACCACTAGCTAGACAAAGAAGAAAAGAGAGAAGACCCAAATAAACACAATCAGAAACAAAAAGGGGGATATTACCACTGACCCCACAGAAATACAAACAACCATCAGAGAATATTATGAACAACTCTATGCACATAAACTAGAAAATCCAGAAGAAATGGATAAATTCTTGGACACATACACCCTCTGAAGTCCAAACTAGGAAGAAATTGAATCCCTGAACAGAACAATAATGAACTTTGAAATTGATGGAGATAGATAGCATTAGGAGATATACCTAATGTAAATGATGAGTTAATGGGTGCAGCACACCAACATGGCACATGTATACATATGTAACAAACCTGCACGTTGTGTACATGTACTCTAGCACTTAAAGTATAATAAAAAATATATATATTAAAAAATAAGAAATTGACTCAGTAATAAATAGCCTACCAACAAAAAAAAGCCCAGGACCAGACAGATTCACAACCAAATTGTACCAGATGTACAAAGAAAAGCCAATGCCATTCCTACTGAAACCATTCCAAAAAATTGAGGAGGAGGGATTCCTCCCTAACTCATCCTATGAGGCCAGTATCATCCTGATACCAAAACCTGGCAGGCACACACACAAACACACACACACACACACACACACACACACACACACTTCAGGCCAATATCCTTGATGAACATTGATGCAAAAATCCTCAACAAAATATTGGCAAACTGAATTCACCAGCACATCAAAAAGCTTATCCACCATGATAAAGTAGGATTTATCCCTGGGATATAAGGTTGGTTCAACATATGCAAATCAATAAATGTGATTCATCACATAAGCAGAACTAAAGACGAAAACCACATGATTATCTCAGTAAATGCAGAAAGACTCTTGAAAATAATTAACACCCCTTTATGTTAAAAACTCTCAATAAACTAGGTATTGAAGAAACATACCTCAAAATAATAAGAGCCATCTATGACAAACTCAGAGCCAACATCATACTGAATAGACAAAAGCTGGAAGCACTCCCCTTGAAAACCAGAACAAGAGAAGGATGCCCTCTCTCACACTCCTATCTGACATAGTTTTGGAAGTCCTGGCCAGGGCAATCAGGCAAGAGAAAGAAATAATGGCATCTAAGTAGGAAGAGAGGAAGTCAAACTACCTCTGTTTGCAGATGACATGATCCTACATCCAGAAAACCCCATAGTCTCACCCAAAAGCTCCTTAAGCTGATAAACAACTTCAGCAAAGTCTCAAGATACAAAACCAATGTGCAAATAGCACTAGAATTCTTATACACCAAAAACAGTCAAGCTAAGAGCCAAATCAAGAATGCAATCCCATTCACAACTGCCACAAAAAGAATAAAAATACCTGGGAATACAGCTAACCAGGAAGGTAAAAAAATTATATAAGGAGAACTACAAAACACTGCTCAAAGAAATCAGAGATGACACAAACAAATGGAAAAACATTCCATGCTCATGGATAGAAGGAATCAATATTGTTCAAATGGCCATACTGCCCAAAGCAATTTATAGATTCAGTGCTATTCCTATTTAAATACTAATGACATTCTTTACAGAACTAGAAAAAAACTATTTTTAAATTCATATGGAACCAAAAAAGAACTCAAATAGCCAAGGCAATCTTAAGCAAAAAGAACAAAACTGGAGGCATCACACTATCCAAATTCAAACTATACTACAGGGCTACAGTAACCAAAACAGTATGGTACTGGTACAAAAACAGACACATAGAACAATTGAATAGAATACAGAACCCAAAATAAGGTCACATGCCTACAACTATGTGTCTACAAAAACACATAGACCAGTAGAACAGAACACAGACCCAGAAATAAGGTCACATGCTGTAATGGTTGATACTGAGTGCTAGCTTGATTGGATTGAAGAATGCAAAATATTGATCCTGGGTGTGTCTGTGAGGGTGTTGCCAAAGGAGATTAACATTTGAGTTAGTGGGCTGAGAAAGGCAGACTCACCCTTAATCTGGGTGGGCACCATCTAATCAGTTGCCAGTGCAGCTAGAACATAAAGCAAGCAGAAAAATGTGAAAAAACTAGACTGGCCTAGCCTCCCAGCCTACATCTTTCTTCCATGCTGGATGCTTCCTGCCCTCAAACATCAGACTCCAAGTCTTTCAATTTTGGGACTCAGACTAGCTCTCCTTGCTCCTCAGCTTGCAGACAGCCTATTGTGGGACCTTGTGATACTGTGAGTTAATACTTAATAAACTCCCCTTTATATATATATATATATGTGTGTGTGTATATATATGTGTATATATATGTGTATATATATGTATATATGTGTATATATGTGTATATATGTATATATGTGTATATATGTGTATATATGTGTATATATGTGTATATATGTGTGTATATATGTGCATATATGTGTATATATGTGTATATATGTGTATATATGTATATATATTTATATATGTATATATACGTATATAAATATATATACGTATATATATACACACACATATGTATATATATACATGTATATATGTGTATATATGTATATATATGGGAATTAAATTCATATTTATATATTCATTACATATATTTATATATAAATTCATATATATGGGAAGGATATATATATAGGGGAAGAATATATATATAAATCCTATTATATATAATAGGATATAAATATATATATCCTATTAGTTTTGTGTATATATATATAGGAAGTGTATATATATATATATAAAGGGGAAGTGTGTGTATATATATATAAAGGGGAAGTATATATATATAAAGGGGAAGAATATATATATATATACACAAACGGGAAAGATATATATATATATAAAGGGGAAGGATATATATATAAAGGGGAAGGATATATATATATATAGGAGAAGGCTACATATATATGTGTGTGTATATATATATATACACACATACATATATGGGAAGGATATATATATATTCTATTAGTTCTGTCCCTCTAGAGAACCCTGACTAATACACATGCTTATCTGATCTTCAACAAACCTGACAAAAACAAGCAATGGGGAAAGAACTCCCTATTCAATAAATGGTGCTGGCATAGCTAGCTAGCCATATGCAGAAGATTAAAACTAGACCCTTTCCTTACACCATAAACAAAAATCAAGGCAAGATGAATTAAAGACTTAAATGCAAAACCCAAAACCACAAAAAACCTGGAAGACAACCTAGGCAATACCATTCTGGACATAAGAACAGGCAAAAATTTCATGATGAAGACACCAAAAGCAAATGCAACAAAAGCAAAATGGAGAAATGGGATCCAATTAAACTAAAGAGCTTCTGCACAGAAAAAAATATATATATATCAACAGAATGAAGAGACAACCTACCAAATGGGAGAAAATTTTTGCAAACTATGCATCCGACAAAAGTCTAATATCCAGCATCTATAAGGAACTTAACCAAATTTACAAGACAAAACAAATAAACATTAAAAAGTGGGCAAAGGACATGAACAGACACTTTTCAAAAGAAGACATGCATGCAACCAACAATCATATGGAAAAAAAAGCCCAACACCACTGATCATGAGAGAAATGCAAATCAAAGCCACAGTGAGATAATATCTCACACCAGTCAGAACAGCTATTATCAAAAAATCAAAAAAGAACAGATGCTGGTGAGGTTGCAGAGAAAAAGGAACACTTACATACCATCGGTGAGAGTGTAAATTAGTTCAGCCACTGTGGAAGACAGCATGGTGAATCCTCAAAAACCTAAAAGTAGAAATACCATTCGACTCAGCAATCCCATTACTGGATATATATCCAAAGGAATATAAATCATTCTATCATAAAGACACACATACACGTATGTTCACTGTAGCACTATTCACAATAACAAAGAAATGGAATCAACCTAAATGCCCATCAATGGTAGACTGGATAAAGAAAATGTGGTACATATACACCATGGAATACTATGCAGCCACAGAAAAGAGCGAAATAATGTTCTTTGTAGAAACATGGATGGAGCTGGAGACCATTATCCTTAGCGAACTAACTCGGGAACTGAAAACCAAATACCACATGTTCTTACAAGAGAGAGCTAAATGATGAGAACACGTGGACACATAGAGGGGAACAACACACAATGGGGCCTATGGGAGGATGGAGGGTGAGAGGAGGGAAAGAATCAGGAAAAATAATCAATGGGAACTAGGCTTAATACCTGGGTGATGAAATAATCTGTACAACAAACCCCCATGACACAACTTTACCTATATAACAAACTTGCACATGTACCCCTGAACTTAAAAATTATGTCAAATATATATATACACACACCCGTGTGTGTGTATGTGTGTGTGCATGCATGTGTGTATGTATAAGTTAGTGTCAGGTTTGGACACCCTCAATTGGCAGGCAGAGATGTTCTGTGTGTTTTCCTGTCAATGATGGGAGGACAAGTGGATATTACATTATCTCTGCAACATTTCCTCCCCTAAATAAACACAGCAGTTTGCTTTCCAAGGAAAACTATGAGGAGCTGCGACTAGTATCAAATTGTCTTTCAGAAAGAGAGGACTTAGTAAAACAATCTCTCTGTTAACAAGTACATTCCCATAGTAGTTTCAGGTTTGTTTATTTCCCTCTTACACAGCTGCCCACATTCTTCTAACCCATGCTTTACCAATGTGGATAAACACTCCTGAACCCTTTGCTTTGAGAATTGCAGGGTTTTTTGTTTTGTTTTGTTTTGGGGTTTTTTGGGTTTTTTGGGGTTTTTTTGGTACTGAAAATGGCAGAAACAAAATAACTGAGTGAAAGAAAAAGATTTGCTCTCTCCTTCTCTATCTTCCCTGCCCTCAGTACAAAACTGAACTATATTGGCTTCATTTTCTCTTACCTCCCCTAAGAAATACCACCAGTCATAAATATTATAGCTGTCCCCTCGACTCTGGCTGACATTTCATGCAAAATTCATTTTAGAGAACATCTACCTTTTAGTGATTTATAGCCAAAGTGTTAGGGATTTCAGAAAGCAAAAGATTTGAAATACAACCAAACAAAGACCTCACCTTGTCAGTCACTGTGTGCTCTTTTTCCGGTGGGTGGTGGTGCATTGGAGACTTATTGTTCTGAAATTAGAAACAGAACAGAACAAAACCTCTACGTTCTTATGGAAGGGATTTCATGGTCGTTACATGAAAGACAGAAAGGAAAATGCCTGCCTGCCTGCTGTGCTATCAACCTGAGGGAAGAATTTTTCAGTATGGAGGGGGGAACACCATCTCTTAAAGGGGACTCCAAGCATAACTGAAGACAAGACACAACTATAGCAAACAGTGGAAATTTGCCCAAAAGTTATTTTAGCAGAGAAAATCAAAGTCGACGGACAGGGCTGAAAAATCGATAGAGAACAGAAACTGAAGTCTAAGGACTTCTTGTTTCCAGTTTGGATGCTAAGTCAGGTAACTGCTGGCCTATCAGTCAGTCTCCCTGGACCACAGTCCTCACTTGTAGAATGGATATCATCAAATTAACCTCTCTTGTGCTGTATAGAATTGTTTCAAAAGGAAAAAAGGCATAAACACCCAAAAACCTATAGAAAGATGCTGTGTCATATGAGGAAGCTCTCAGCAACGCTAATATGTACCTGAAGAGTAATTTGGGGTGTCATGGGAGCAATTATATTTTCATACACACATACTCATCCACTCTATCACCCTTTATTAAGAGCCAAATGAGCTATATTTAGAATGTTCCCAAATCAGTGGCTCTGAATGTACTCTCATACAACCTTTTTAACCTTGACTTGACTGTCACTTTAAATATTTAGCCATTAAAAAAGCACTTGAACACCTGCAGTACAAAGAAAACGTTTCATTTCCCTACTAGAAAGGCAATGAAGCAAATTTAAATAAATCACCTCAATGTATCTCCAGCAATGGCCCAGCTGCCTGGTTATTTGTCCCTGACTTGCCATTAGATTTAACTTATCCCCACCTGGTAGATTCATCCAACAAAAGCACAATGTGCTGTTGACATTCTTTGGAGTAAGGAGAACACTGGAAAAATGATAGGAGGATGATGGGACAAACAGGAAAGTGACTTTTGTTGTAGCTAAGAGGGAATCTCTGTTTACACCAATTCACAATATGTTCCCCGCCCCTCTTAGCCCCCATCTCTCCCTCCACATCATTTTCTATCCCCCACATACTTCTAACAGAATGCCATGGTGCCATGGTTCTTTAAGTTAGGTTCCCCCGCAAGCAACAACAGCATCACCTTGGAACTTATTAGAAATACAAATTCTCAGGCCCTTCCCAAAACCTCTTAAATCAGAAACTATGGGTGGAACCCAGAAATCAGTGGTTTAACTATCCCTTCAGGTGATTCTGATGCACACTCAAGTTTGGGAACTGCTCCTGTAGTGAAAGATAATCACACCTGTTTGTAGTCTTCTTTCTGAAAAGGTCACATTCCGTTTACCAGAACCATCAGAAGTCATTTTAGTTTGGGGAATTTTGTTTGCATTTCTAAAGCAGTTATGAACCTACCCAGACGGCTAAAGCTGTGCAGGTTATGCAGGCTTTGGGGTCTTTTCCTGTTTTTATAATTTAACCATCACATACACTACACGGAGACATCAGCGGCCCCCATGAAATGAAAGGAAACTGACTGAGATCATCACATGTCCTCTGTCTGAGCAAAGGCACAAAAGAATGTCTTCAGAACCTTGCCCACTTAAGCATCTTCTAGCCAATATGTGAGCATGGGAAGGGAGGGAGAGTGGAAGGCTAGTACTCTGGAGAGCCTGTCCCATTCACAGGCGTCACCTAGTGGGCATTGCTGAAAGGGAAGTGGCCGGGGAGGCATTCACCGTATGTCTGACTTCCAGCGCCCCAGCTGCAACTGCTGAGACCTCGTTTTGCAGCAAAAACATCATGGGGCAGGGAGGATAGGCCATTCTGGCTACAAAGGGAGGCTGGGGAATCTAATCAAATGGTGCTGAGTTACTCTAATATAAGCTGGGAAGAAGAAAAAGTACATTTAAAAAGGCACTTGCTTAAAATACTATATTTAAAAGCAAAATCTGAGACGTTTATCATACCCTGACTTTTGGATTTCAGAGACAGAACTATCAAAGTAAAGACACATATCTCTGGTCTGGCTCTAGCCAAATGATGCAGCCCTGGCTTTATATCAGTGTTTGTCCTGTAAAAGACAGCCAGATTGGGCTGTCGGCTTTGTTCTTGACTTTCTTAGGATGCTGTGATTCCCCTGGGGTACCCTGATGTGGGTAGTAATTCATGACTCCTAAACCCCTGTGACCCCTAAACTGTGGTCTCCACTTCTGCCTTTCTCTTTGGTTCTGATGCTGGCTCCAGCTGACGTCCAGACCTCTCCTTCTCCTGACTCATCGGTGCTATAAACTCAGCTTTACAGTACCACTCAGACTCCACTCAAGTCATGTGAAAGAGGCCAGAACGTTCTTGGGTGATACAGCACTGTTTTATATGAAACTCTGGGACAACTCTCACTTGCAAAGGTAAAGAGAGGACTTATACACAGTGAGATGCAAGCCTGATGAATCAGGATGTTTTACTGTGTGCACTGCAGCAGTGTCACTGGGGATAGTCATGTTGAATATAAGGATGACATATCATACACACACATTTAATTTTCAGTGCTTGCAAAATTCTACTCTCCCTCCCTCAAACCTGGAGCTCAGAATGGAAGTGAACTGACATCTTAATGGTCTGAGAATTTTTTTTAATTCTTGAAAGAAAAACAACTTTTTTAAAACTTTCCAAAATAGGCGGTTGAATGTTAGCGAGCTAAAAAATTAGTGTTATGAGAACCTATTATTGGGAGACAGAGTGACTCCCTGCATAGAGAGAATTCTAGAATAGATCAGTAGGAAACCTAGAAAACAAGCTGTGGCCCAAACTGCCTCACACTTTACTGAAAAGAGTACAGGCCTTGAAGACAGGTGGAACTGAGTTCAAGTTCCAACTGAGTTCAAGTTCCAGCTGTATGCTTACTTGGGAAAATGACTTTCCCTCTCTTAGCTTCAATTTACTTATTTCTAAAATGAGGAGAAAAATCTATCTTGCAGCACTGTTAATAGGAATAGTAGATGCTCAATTAATGCTATCTTTTATACTTTGTTAAATATTGAATATTACAGAATATGTTATCTATTATAAATATTAAAATAGAAATAAAAGAAATACTTGTCTTAACAGCAGAGGAAAAGAATACCAGTGGTACTTTTGAAATGTCATATGTGCCTATCCCCATCCCCCCTCCTCATAGCTATTAGCTGTTCTTCTTATGGTCTGAAGTCTTCCCAGTCAGCCAGACTAGCTGGTTAGCACTTTAAGCAGAGGCACCTGTTTTATTCCTTGGCCCAGCAGAAGTCACAGAAGAGGCTTCAAAGACAGACTTTGCTTCAGTTTTGAGCTCTCCCATTCCTGGAAACCTTGTCCCCTAGAGTTTTTCTAACCTTTTGTCTGGTTTCTGACCCACTGCCTCATTTTAAGCACAAGGGTCAGTGTGTTCTTTGCTTTCTAATGGATGGCTTCTGAGTACTTCCAAGCCCAACCTACTCCTGTGTCTAGCCTCCAGCCTTTCATTCCCAACCTTGCCTAAGTTCTCTCCATACTGATTCCAGGCACTGCCTCTGTCCAGGGTCTCAATAAGATGATTCAGAGGTGCCCCATCTCTGCCCTCATGTTGAAGGGACAGTAGACAACAGAGGACAGGGTGGGAGAAAGGATCCTCGGAGAGAAGAGAAAGATTATGAAGTCAGGGACATAGGAGACAAATCTCCCCTCCTTGGGGCCTGCTAGTATGGTGACGGTGAAAGTTAACCCGACTCCAACACCAATAAGACAGCAGGTTACATTGGGAGTCTACCATTTGAGACTAAAATACTGTCCATTTATTTTAAAGAGTGCAAAGCTATGCATTCTGCACAGGTGTGTTGAGTTTTCAGGACACTGCAGGGGATGTCTTAAGGAACACAAAAATGGCTGTTTTTCTTCTCTCCACTTTCATTTGCCCCATCTCTCCCCTCTCTCCATCAATCTCCTCCAGCAAAAAGATTCACTTATGTGTCCTTGGAGCCATTTATATGGTGCCAAGTCCACATGGTCAAATGAAACCATCTGGTTCATAGTAATGAAAGAGGCATGTTCTCAGCACTGCAGGATAGAGCAAGGGAAGGAGGAGACCTGGCCTATGCCCAAGAGATGTTTGCAACATACCAGAGACATATGAGTGACTTAAATATGAGTCACAGCACAAAGTATGGAGCTGGTACTTTACGCGAGACCAATTATAGTTGTGCAGCTATTAACCCCAATGGCAATTGTTCTCAAAGTGTAGCCCCCAGACCAGCAGCATCAGCATCAACTGAGAGCTTGCTAAAAAGGCAAAAATTCTCAACCTCCTCCTAGACCTACTAAACCAGAAACTGGAGGAAAGGGGAGAAGGAAGGGTGAGCAATCTGTCTTTTAACAAGCCTTCTAGGTGATTCTGATGACCACTAAACTTTAAAACCCAATGTTCTACAGCAGTTTCTCAACCTTGACACTATTGACATTTGGGGCCAGATAATTATTGTTGTAGGTGCTGTCCTGTGCACTGTAAGATGTTTGGCAGCATCCTTGGCCTCTATCTCCTAGATGCCAGTAGCAACCCACCCCTCAGCTGTTACAATAAAAATATCTTCAGGCATTGCAAAATGTCCCCTAGTTGAGAACTATTGCCTTATGGTAAACCATTCCCTACTGTGGTTGGATTAGGAACACTATAATGATACAGAGTATCAATAATGGTGCCCAACAAATGAGCATGGAGTTGACTACAATACTCCAAGGAGACATGAATATGCAAAGACTCTCAAAGAACATCAAATGAACCCGCACTCCTGAAAAAGCTCTAGTTCCCAGCTATCTTTGGAATATGGGATTACAGGTGACTATTATTTTCTTCTCTGTAGGCTTTTGGTTTGTTTTGTATTCCAAATGTTCCATTCCATACATGTATTATAATCATAAAAGAACAGAGAATGTAAAAGAAATAAAAGATAAGTGACATTGGAGTTTCCACCCAAATAGCTCTTCCTTTACTTCAATTTAACAAGAAAGGATGAGTACTGAATGACATTTGTGCTTTCTTGCCAAATCTGCTCTCATCCAACATATAAAAGCATAACATTTGCACATAGTGCTTTATAATAAATTACCCACTGCTTTCACATACATTCTCTTGTTTGATTATCTCCACAATCCTTTAAAAGCACTTGGATCCCCAAGTTCCCTCTACTAGTAAGTTTTAGATCTTTGAACTTTAAAGTCAGATGATCATTCCAATCAATTTTTGCACCTAAGACCAGAAACATTTTCTCCATTACAACAACTAAAAAGTTTTGCTGTTCTTGGTTGCATAGTCGCTAGAACAGACCTACACCCTAGATCGTTGCTAAACAAAGCCTAGTTTGAGACCAATAGCATCATGTCACCCATGAGCTGGTTAGAAATGTAGGATCTGAGGACCACTCTGGACCTAGTTAGTCAGAATCTTTATGTTAGCAAGGTCCTCCATATAATTCATATGCACATTTAAAGTTTTAAGATCACTGACTTGGACCACTGAGCTGGTCATCATATAAAGGCTAGAATTAACAATTTATTCATTTTTATGTTCCCTAATGCATTGCTCCATTTGGTACTTTTTCAATGTGTTAGTTCCTCATTGCTGCTGTGACAAATTACCACATACTTAGTGGTCCATCTCAGGATCACTAGTTTAATCACATCCTCACAGTCCCCTTTGTCATGTAAGGGGCAGGTTCCAAGATTTAGGGCACAGGCATCTTGGTAGGGTCAGGGGGATCATTATTCTGTCTATGACACTCAATAAATGTTTGCTGAAATGGATTCAAATGGGCTAAACTGATCTACAGTGGTTTACTTCTCCCCAGACTCCTATGTTCTTGGGAACATCATCTCCCTTCTAGGCACTCAGTGCTTCCTGCAAGTCAGTCTCTCTCCCTGTCACTGTCTACTTTTCCATTTTCCCCTCTGAGCCACAGCATCCAACACTGGCTCCCTTCTGCCTGCCATTCACACCTGTAAACTCTATATTTAGCAAGACTGTTAGTGTCAGCTCTCATTTCCTCCCACTCCCACCTCATCTGCCCAGACCTGTCCACTAACCACTGCATATATTTCCCTCATTCACTCCCTTCTTTCCTCTGTCTTCCCCTATACCGGAGGCCACCTGCCTGCCACCAGCCTGTTGGCCCAGCTACCACCCTGCGTTCCTTTAAGTCTTCCTGAATAGTCACTTTTTCAAAACGACTGTGAATGTTACTTCCCTGGTAAGACATCATTTCTTTTTCCACACCTGCCTCAAGCTCACACAAAAAATAAAAAAGATAAACGGCAAATAAATATACAACTTTCTCTTGTCACAGCACGTTTCCAAGGAGACTACTTCATTAATGCCTCTACCTTGTGGTGAGCAGATTAAGAGAATCATTAACCCCTGGTTGAGAACACAGACTGAAAAAAATTCTCCATACGGCAGCAGCCAAGGTTTATTTTCAAGTTTAACCTCTTCATGTGTTTTTGTCGTGAATCAGTCCATCTGATATGCATAATCACCATATAGTGGTTAGAGACAATAGCACGTCGGAAAGGCTGGGATTTTGACTGGGAAATAAGAAAAGCATGCTATATCCTGAGGACCAAATGTGAGGACAGGCTACAGAAACATAGGGGATAAAATGGTAGGATTCAAAAGAGACACACAGGAAAAGGGAATCACTATTACCATACCTACAAAATAGGGCTAAAACTACCCCTCTCTCTCAAGGCAACTCAGAGAAACAACTGAAGATGAGTGAAAGCACTCTGAAGCTTCAATCTGCCATACACATTGAAACACTAATCATAACAATAGCCACAAAAAAGAACATTCAATGATATAAAAGGAATAAGAGAACTCAGAAAGACTAATAATTTTGCCCATGATCACCTCACCATCTTACTCTGAAATCATTAGGTACAGAAAAAATTATTAAGCTAGGGAAGGCTATAAGGTAGCAAGGTACTCAAATGAAGTCTTTCTTAGACATGCTTGAAGCTAGGAACTTCCAGGAACTAGAGACACCTCTAGACATGGAAGCATAAGCAGAAAACCGCTAAGAATATCTGGGGAAATTTTGCTTTCCTAACAGAGAAAATTTTGCTCCTTGTCTTTTTGTCCTTACACCTTCAAGGGAAGCAGATGTAATGGCTGGACCTGCAGCAGCCATGTTACACACTTGAAAGGTCAAGGAAATCGCAGACCTCAGTATTGAAATCCTTGAGCCACTGAGTCAATAGCAGTAACTTTATATCTCTAAGACTCTTGTTGCATGAAATGAAAAGCAAGACTTTAACTGTTTAAGCAAATATCATATGTCTGTTCATTGAGTTTTCTCTTCCTTGCAGCCAAACAGAAATTCTTTCTGAAGCCTCAAAGAGAAGTTAGAACTCTTGTGTCTTAGGTAAAATGAGTCTTTGACATCTTCCCAACTTAACTCCCAAAGTCCCTCTCCTTCTTAATATTCCCTCCTCATTGGCTCACTTCTCAGGATGCCCAAGTCCCAGAAATTGTAGTGCAGTCCTGAAAAGTACTGCACCCCTGGATTCCACGGCCTATCTCAGGAGACTTCTCTACCCTCATATGATTAATTAAATTAACCTCCAACATTTCACAGTGCTTAACAATTGTGTGAAATTATTTAATGTATTATCTCATTGCGAAAACAAGTCAGTAGAATGATAATTTTCAAAGTGTGGTGCTTGGGCCGGCAACATCAGCATAATCTGCAGAAATGCAATTCTCAGGGCCCACCCAATACCCATGGAATCAGAAACTGAGGGAGGGTGCAGCAATATGTGTTTTAACAGGCTCCACAGGTGACTCAGACGTGCACTAAAGTTTGCGAGCCATTGCTGTATGGTACTATGTACATCTTTCAGATAAAGAAACTGAAGCGCTTGTGTTTGTATTGATTCATAGTGAGGTGTTGGAGATAGGCCTCTTACTCAAAGCTCAGAGCCATTTTTACCACACACGAATACTTCCCCTCCAGTAATATCTGTTGACTGTCTCATTCTAGAGAGAGCTGTCATTTTGAGAAAAAAAAAAAATTCTTACAAACTCATTGACTCTAGAATATTAGTAACTGATAACATTTTGGTTTTCCTTAAGGGAATCTGCACTTAAACTAAATACAAACCATGAGATGCCACCTCACACCCATTAAGATGGCTGCTTCCAAAAAAAGAAAACATAAAATAAGCTGGTAGTAGGAATATAAAATGGAACAACTGCTATAGAAAGCACTATGGCAG
Organism: Pongo abelii; assembly: GCF_028885655.2. NCBI lineage: Eukaryota > Metazoa > Chordata > Mammalia > Primates > Hominidae > Pongo > Pongo abelii. The sequence continues at coordinate 57,682,178 of NC_071998.2, forward strand.
TTCCTCAAAACTTATAAAGAGAATTACCATCTGGCAGTTCCACTTCTGGACATAAAAGCATTGAAAACAGGAACACAAATATTTGTACACCAATGTTCATAGCAGCATTATTCACAACAGCCAGCAGGTAGACATAACCCACATGTCCACCAGAAAATGAAGATGAATAGATAAACATATTGTGGTATATACATACAATGGAATATTATTTAGGCTTAAGAAGAAAGAAAATTCAGACACATGCTACAGCATAGGTGAATCTTGAGGACATTGTGCCAAGGTGAAATAAACCAGTAACAAAAGGATAAATATTGTATGTTCACTTACATGAGGTCCTGTACCTAGAGCAGTCAAATCCATAGAGACAGAAAATAGAATGGTGGTTGTCAGGGTCTTGGGGAGCGGGAATTGGAGAGTTATTGTTTAATGCGTACAGAGTTTCAGTTTTGCAAGATGAAAAGTTTTGTAAATGAACGGTGGTGATGGTAGCACAACAATGTTAATGTACTTAATGCCACTGAATTGGACAACTGGCCCATGAAGAGTATGGAGTTTACAGTACTGACCAGTCCCCCATACAGTCGAAAATTCGAATATAACTTTTGACTACCCCAAAACTTCACTACAAATAGCCTATTGTTGACTAGAAGCCTTACCAATAACATAAACAGTCTATTAACACATATTTTGTATGTCATATGTATTATATACTATATTCTTACAATAAAGTAAGCTAGAGAAAAGAAAATGTCATTAAGAAAATCATCAGGAAGAGAAAATACATTTACAGTACTGTACTGTATTTATCAATACTCTAAGTTTATGTTATCTGTTTACAAGATCTGACACAGCAGGCAACCACAGCTGCAGACCTCAATCTGTGGTACATATCAAGCAGTTCAGCTTTTTCTTGTAAAGTCATGACTTTTCTCTGCTTCTTGGGAGTATTTCTGGCATCACTAGTAGCACTTTGCATGGGTCCCATGGTGTTGTTCAAGGTTTACAGTATTGTCATTATAAAATAAAAATAAAGCTCTTAGGCCCCCAGGCAGAATGAAATGGACTGCCTGTGGCAAGAGACCCCAGAAAACCTTTTAAGCTATATTCTACAGCTTTGGCAAGGCAAGAGGTCAGTCATGCCTCAACTCTCCCCTATCTCATTAATCACCTCAAGACTTTCCTACAATTAAAGAAAAACCAGTTCCTAAAAAACTATGTCTGGAAGACTTCCCCTGCAACCTCGACAGACCATCGGACATTGTGGTCCACCTCCCTCCTGCCTGTATCAAAGTTTCACCCTTACACATGGCCAGCCTTGCAAAGCATTCCATCCTAATAACTGTCCACCAACCACAGACAGATTCTGGCCAGTTTACAGAAACTGCACTAAGTGCCTTTATGCCCTGTGTTTCACCTTTTGGTGTGTAGAGCCTAATTTTACTGTATTTGAATGTTAAGTCTCCACCTCAAAGTGAACATGGGTTGTATGCAATATATGTGTATTCACTATGCATGTGTTAGACTCCCTCATAAATATTAACAAGATGCTCCTATAACCTACTGAATGTATGTATAGCTAATCTTATTAGGCATAAATCTCAGCATCTCTCCCTTTTGTCTCTGAAGTGCCTGCTTTTGGTTTTGGCCAGAGACTCCTCTTTGCAGTCTGCAGGTTGTAACCCTTTATAAGAAATAAAGTTCGCTGGGTGCGGTGGCTCACGCCTGTAATCCCAGCACTTTGGGAGGCTGAGGTGGGCAGATCACGAGGTCAGGAGTTGGAGACCATCCTGGCCAATATGGTGAAACCCTGTCTCTACTAAAAATACGAAAAATTAGCTGGGCTTCGTAGTGCGCGTTCCGTAGTCCCAGTTACTCGGGAGGCTGAGGCAGCAGAATTCGTTTGAACCCAGGAGGCGGAAGTTGCAGTGAGCCGAGATCATGCCACTGCACTCCAGCCTGGCGACAGAGCGAGACTCTGTCTAAAAATAAATAAATAAATAAATAAATAAAATTCTTCTCCTTTCTCTAAGTTTATAGATCTTATGGTTTTAAGTCGGCACAATGAACACAATGAAAATTACAAAAGAACCGAGAAAAATCACTTTTTACTGCTATATGAAATTCGCTCGAGAGGGGCCAGGCGCGGTGGCTCTCGCCTGTAATCCCAGCACTTTGGGAGGCCGAGGCGGGCGGATCACGAGGTCAGGAGACGGAGACCATCCTGGCTAACATGGTGAAAACCCCGTCTCTACTAAACAAAATGCAAAAAATTAGCCGGGCATGGTGGCGAGCACCTGTAGTCCCAGCTACTCGGGAGGCTGCGGCAGGAGAATGGCGTGAACCCGGGAGGCGGAGTTTGCAGTGAGCCTAGATCGCTCCACTGCACTCCAGCCTGGGCGACAAAGCGAGACTCCGTCTCAAAAAAAAAAAAAGAAAAAAGAAAAAAAAATTTACTCGAGAGGTGAAATGCTCACACAGAGATGATTAGCATCACATGGTGTTTTAAGCAGATACTTGCAATATTTGAGCAACAGGAGGTGGCTATGAAATTATTACAATAGTACAGAATGTAGTACAGTTAATTTTATGCAGTTATTATTTAATACTGCATCTTTATGTTTGTTTACATTTCTCTAGACTGTAAATGGTACCATATATGGTCTGTGTTGGTATGTGCGAGTTTTGATAAATTTTAACTTTTTACAATAGATTTGTATATATTTTATGGTAGTGTGTGATAAAATAGACTAGTATCTACATATATTTTATGCATTCATGATATACCTTTTTCTTTTTTCAATATTTCTAGGCTATAGGGGTTCATCTGCAAGTTTTTGCAAATTGTCACAAATCTCCAAAAAATTGTCTAATGTATTTACTGGAAAAAAAATCCACATATAAGTGGATCTGTGTAGTTCAAACCTGTGTTGTTCAAGGGTCAACTGGATAATTTAAAAAAATTAAACTGCTAAATTTTATGTTACATATATTTTACCACAATTTTTCAAATGTATTTTAAACAACAAAGAAAAGAAACACAACCCAACTTGTAACATTCCTATTCACTTCTGATAGGCAAAATATTAGAGATAATACAATCAGGGTGACTTCCTTGCTACTGCTCAGACCATATCCCAAAATTAATCCTAAACTCCATACGGAATTTTGGAACACAGTTGGAAATTAAACTAAAGAGTAAATGTTTTTCATTCCCCACCAGTTCAGGGTATTATAGAGGGGTGATTTCTTAAGGAATATTATTATAAACATATCATGTTGGGAAATTGAGATGTTAAAGTTTTAGCAAAATTGAAATTCTTAGGTTTGGCATATTCTATTTTGAGTAAGGAAACAAATAAAACCCTCTGTTCCCCAATGAATGGCTCCTCTTTTTATAATTCTGTTACTAAACCTACAAGCAAAAGGCAGTTAAGCCAACAAGTAGTAGGAAGTCTTCACTCCTAATGAGTCAGTCTTGGGGACCAATATGCCCTTCAGGAATGCTATTAATTCATTCTCCTAGGGAAATAGAGATGTCATGGGTCAAATGTTGACTGCCGAAACTCATCAGAATTTTTTGTTTTTTCTTTTCTTTTTTTTTTTTTTTTTTTTTTTTTTTGATACAGGGTCTCACTCTGTCACCCAGGCTCCAGTGCAGTGGCGACCTCCTGGGCTCAAGCAATCCTCCTGCCTCAGCCTCCCAAGTAGCTGAGACTACAGGTGTGTGTCACCATACCTGGCTCATTTTTGTATTTTTTGTAGATATGGGGTCCCACTATGTTGCCCAGGCTCATCAGTATTTTTGACAAATTACCACATGTACTAAATTTTTCTGCAATATTTTTCAATTTGGAAATAATTGCATTCTTACTAAGAAGATGTAAAAATCATACAGAGAACTTTTGTATACGCTTTATTCAGTTTCACTAATTTTTGCTATATTGGCATATTTTCTTTTTCTTCTACCAATATTCAGTTTATCATCGGTTTCTTTTCTTAACCATTTGTGAACACTCCTTTTCTCAATACTTTAGTATGTGTTTCTTAAGAGCAAGGATATTCTTTTACAATGCTACACTAGTTATACAATTCAGGAAATCCAAAATAGATAATAATAGTTTTATCTAATCTACCACCCATAATCCAGTTTTGTCAATTATGCCAATAATGTCTTTTAGAACATTTCTCTCTCCTGTACAGGATACTGTCAAGAATCACATATTGGATTTTATATGTTACATCTTTTCAATCTCTTTAAATCTGGAACAGTTAGTTCCTGGGTCTTTCAGCATGGGTCAGCTATTCTATAGAATGTTCCTCAATTTGAGGTTGGCTGATGTTTCCTTACGATTAAATTAAAATTGCATATACTACACATATTACTACAGTATACTACAGAACACCACATAAAATGGTGTTGTGTCCTTCTCAAAATATCACATCTGGAGGCACACGAGTCCATCACTGGTGATATTAATTTTTACTACTAGGTCAAGGTGTTATCCACTTTCTCCACTATACATTTAGTACATTCCTCCCTTGCATCTAATACGTAATCTAGGAGTAAACATTTTAAGACCATGAAAATATCATGATCTGCATCAATATTTATACCCTAGATATAGTATCCACTGATGATTCAAGCCTAAAACAATCTTTGTTATGATTATTGCAAAATAGTTATTTTTTCCAACAATACCACTCCCTCCATATTTATAGCTTGGTATTCTACCTCAAGTAAAAGCTGCTTTTCTCCCCCATTTTTATTTATTTTTCTATTATTTATTATCAGTATAAACTTGTGAATTATTTTATTCAATGGATTTCCATGAATTACTGTTCTTTTGATGCTCAAATTTTTCTAAATTTGGCCAGCTAGAGCCCCTTCAAGCTGATTCCTATAGCCTTTTGATAGGTCTTCATTACTTTTTATGAGGACTTTTTTACTTTCTGGCATAATAACATGTTCCAAGCTTATCTCTTACTTTCTCTGTTCTAGTTGGAATCACTCATTTCTCAAAGGAGCTCTGGTTCATTTTCTTTTTTCACAAATTTGTATATATTGAGATAGAACTATTTCAGTGTTTTTGGTGACTGACTAGGTTTCATTTTCATACCTCTTTTGTATTATCATGAGAAATCTTTTAAGGAACATACTATGGCATGTGGAAAAGACCTGAGCTTTGGAACGAGACCTGAGCTTTGGAAAGAGTCCTGGCATTAGCACTTTCTAGCTGCAAGAACCTGGGCAAGTTACCTAACTTCATTAAACCTTTGTTTCTTCCTCTTTAAAGCAGGCGAAATAATGACCACCTCACAGTGTTGTTATGAGGTTTAAGCTTTAAAATGCCTTCTGAGCCTGACACATAGAAAGTACTCAATAAATTTAAGTGACTTTTTTCTCTTTTAATTACAGCACCTTACAATCTTAATGTGATTACTTCTCTCCCTACCCCTTCCATTGCTTCCTATGAAGCCCTGGAGAACCACTGATTACCTGCCCCTGGTATTGTTCATTGAAATTTTCCCATAATGTCTAATTCTCACTTCAGCCCATCAGGATTCCTTGGCACAGGACACACGCTTAATAATCCCCCCTCCTTGCCCCTTCCGTTTGTTCTTTAGAGTGAGAGGCAATATGGTATGAAGGACAAAAATCACTTGATTATATAAAAACATGCAGACAAAGCATTTGATGAAGTTCAGTGACCCCAGATAGTTAGGAATCTTAGGTAATTTCCTTGGCTTTAAATAGGCTACATATCAAAAACCTACACTAAGCATCACATGTAACGGAGAAATGTATTCCCAATAATATTGGACACAAGACAAGAATCCCTGTTATCATTTCTCCACTTAACATTGTACAAAAAGAACTAACCAATGCTGTAGGCAAGAAAAAGACATTAGATGTGTAAGGATTAGATGGGGAAAGTAAACTTACTATTTTCAAACAAAATTATTATCCACACAGAAGATTCAACAGAATTAACAAACTATTAGAATTAGTAAGAGTTTGGCAAGGTTGTTCTATTATAGGATAAAATTTACAAAACACGATAATATTCCTCTGTGCTAGCAATGATGACCTCAACAATAAGATACCATTCGCAATAGTAAGAGATTATAATCAGTCTAGAAATCAACAAAAAAATCTTTGATTTTTACAGAATAAAAACTAAAGAAAATTCTGAATAAATGGGTAGACATCAACTCTTTGAAATGTAAAAGATGACATGTCAAAGTAAAGGTGTCAGTGCTCCCCAAATTAATCTGTACATTCAAAGCAATCCTATCAAATTTGCAAAAGGATTTTTTAAGGAACTCCACAAATTCACTCTTAAAATTTATATGGAAAAGTAAAATTTCAAAAATAGCTAAGGCCACTTTGAAATAGATAAGCAAGGAGAGGAATACTCACTTCATCAGACACTGAGACATGATGGAGCCATAAAAATAGCATGGTGCTGAATCTGAACCATTGCAGAAGAACAGAGGTCTTAGAAGTAGTACTACATATGTATGGGCACTTCATAAAGATAAAGTTGGAACCACAAAACATGCAGAAAGGATGGATCATTTGTAAATTGTGACCGGAAAGTGAATTACTATGATAAGCCAAAATAATGTTAGACCTTATAACTTACATTAAACAATGAAAAAGTGTGCTTTGAATGGATTAAAGACATAAATGTAAGAGGTAAAATTGTTTTTAAAAAATAAAATAGAGAAGAGGCCAGGCGCAGTGGGTCACACCTGTAATCTCAACACTTTGGGAGGCCAAGGCAGGAGAACTGCTTGAGCCCAGGAGATGGAGACCAGCCTGGGCAACACAGGGAGACCCAGTCTCTACAAATAATCCAAAAGTTAGCTGGGCATAGTGGTGCTGGCCTGTAGTTCCAGCCACTTGGGAGGCTGAAGTGGGAGGATCACTTGAGCCCAGGAATTCAAGGCTGTAGTGAGCTTTAATTGTGCCACTGCACTCCAGTCTGGGCGGCAGAACAAGACCTTGTCTCAAAAAAGAAAAAAAGAAAAAGAAAAGAAAGAAGAAATATAAAGAAAATGTAAAATAAATTTTAAAGAAAATGTAGAACAGTATGTTTTTTATATAGGAGTGAGGGAAAGACTTCTGGAACAAGACCCTAAAATCTCAAACTCAAAGATTTTTTTTAATTGATGTATTTGATTCTATCAAAATAAAGAACACCATAAACAAAGGAACAAATGAATGAGTCTGGGGGAAAATATTTGTAACATCCAAAACCACCAAGAACTTAACACCTATAACATACAAACAACTCCAGAAAATCAACAAGAAACAGGATGTGAAACCCAATTTTTAAATGAGCAAAGTATTGAATAGTCATTTCTCAGAAAGGGGAGTGCAAGTAACTAATATGTATTCAGAAGTGCTCTAACTCTTTATTAAACAAAGAAATTCAAATGAAAATAAGATTATTAAAATAGAAAAAAAAATTAAAAATTAGATAATTCCAGAGATGGCAAGATGTAACAAGACAGGAAGTTTACTGTACTGTTAAGAAAAATGTAAACTGATATAGTCATTCTAGAAAGCAATATATTCTGTTTGGCCCCCAAATCCCCTCCTGGGGATTATATGTTCTCTATATGTTAGAGAAATTATCGCACAACTTCATAAGGAGGTCTGTATGAGGTTGTGATGTGCTTTGTGGTAGTGGATCTAAAGACAAACTTGGTGACCCTCAGTAGGAGAATAGTCAAATACAGTGGATGCAATAGTGACTGCCAAGGACTGGGCTTAAGGAGGAATGAGGAGTTAGTGTTAGATAGTCAGAGGTGCAGCTTGGGAAGACAAAAAAGTTCTGGAGATGAATAGCGGTGATGAGTGTAGAACAATGGGAATGGATCTAATGCCGCAGAACTGTACACATAAAAATGAAGAAAATTTTTAAAATTTTATTATGTAGATTTTACAATTTTTAAAAGATTTTTAAAAGAGAGTGAATGTGTATTATGTAATACCTTAAAGGAGTTAAAAATGAGGGAACTATAGTTACAGCAATATCAATCTCAAAAACAGGATTGAATGATAAATTAAAAACAGAAACATATTCCAAACAGCACTCAATATTTTACTATGATATATGCATCTTTAAAGATTCATTATCAACATATTAGTTTGGAAACATTGCGAGGAGGGGACTAGGAATGGAGATTGGGGGGAAAATACTAGAATAAGAAGGGTGTTACATAGACCAGTGATAAATGACAATAAGTTATTATGAACTGAGAAGTTTATAGCTTCAGTTAAAAAGAAATGACATCATACACATGAAAACCTTTGAAAGGATATAAAGTTTTACAGTTTATAGTTTGTTATTTCCTTTATTTGAGGAAGCATGAAATGGACCAAAATAGATTTCATTTCTAATTTTTTGGATCTTCAGTGCATTCTAAGAAATAGTGATTTATACATTGGCTAAGCATCACACATTGGAAGTTCATCTGTATTTTATGAGCTTTTATATATCTCCAGTGATCTCTCATTACTACACATTTTTTCTTTCCTCCTTTTTATACCTGTTCCATGCAGAGCCAGATTAAGGGTGAGTCAGACAGGAGTCGCCTGGGGTGCTAGTATTTAAGAGGTGCTAAAAATATCACTGGAATTATAGCAAGATGGAAAAAATTATTTTCCTAGCACTCCTGTTACAGAGAGTACTTTGCGAGGTTAACAAGAATCCAGTTATAAATTGTGTGGGGTGGGGCTGTGTGTGGCCCCTCTTCCAGGAAAATACATGAATAATAATAGGTGTTGTTTAAACTCAGGGTCACAAGGCCACAATGTAGAGTAGTGCACAACTCCAGAAGTCATTTACATATGACCTGCAAACTGTTCATGGTGACCCTGTTTAAAGTGCCTCCTTAGGAGGGTAATTAACCCATTTGAGGGAACAAATATCCCACTCAATCGGAGTGCAGGGCTTTTGTTTTGCACCCTAGATAATCATGTTTGGTACTGGAGTTGCATTGGTCGGGAAAAGTGAGGAGATGCTGAGTGCCACTGCCAGTGGTCTTTCTTCCCCATCCTTCTTCTACACAGCCTGTATAAATATGGGATGCATATTTTAAAACTATCAAGGCACTAAGTTATTTGGTTGCCCGGGGAGCCACCTATTTATGTCTGGCTCTGCTTCAAAAAGAAGGACAGAATCACAGAAGTTGCTCCATTTTAGAACGCTGAAGCCCAACTCTCACTCCCATCCTGGGGCAGGCCTTTAGAGTCTAACTGTGCCCTTCTGCTGGCCATCCTACTTTAAGTGGCAGAAAGAGGTGGGAGTGGTGCATGGCAGTCAAAGGGTACTCTATGGATTCCATTTGCAAAGGGAACAAAGCTAGCATGGCTGTGGGTAAAACCCAGGTTGTCCCTATTTTTGAGAAGAGGGACAAGTGTCTTTATTTGATCCTAAGTCTTAGGAAAAGGAGATAAACCACTACTGATTTCCAGAGGCATTTTGGGATATCAAGAGAAGTGTTTGTTTGTTTGTTTGTTTGTTTTTCTGAGCATATCTCTGTGGGATGTTAGGCAACTCATAATTCTTTAACCTTTGTTAACTCATTTAACACCGCTTAATCTGAGGTGTAAAATAAGCATTTTAAAAGCTTTTTCGGATTACCAGATAATGATTAGGGTTCCAACAGTATTCTCATACATGAGTTAGCAATTTTCCTTAAAGTATTCCAAAATTTTTTGGCTCAGTTCACATATTAAATTGTTTAATAACTTGTGTCATGCATTAAGCACTTCACAATGTTATGTTCATCGACTCTTCAGAAAGACTTAGAAGCTGAAACAGTTCTAAGTGAAAAAGGATCTCTTCTGGTGACATCCTAGCATCCCTGAGTTTCATTTGCCAATGGAACAAATCTTCATTGAGTGCCAGGCACTGTAGCAGGTGATTACGATGCCTTTGTGGGCCCAGCTCTGGTGGCACTGGGTTCTGGTAGTGTGGTTTTGAAGAAGGAATGCTGGATTAAGACTGGACATCCGGGCCGGCTGCGATTCAGGATCATGCCTATAATCCCAGCACTTTGGGAGGCCGAGGTGGACAGATCACGAGGTCAGTAGTTCAAGACCAGCCTGACCAATATGGTGACACCCCGTCTCTACTAAAAATACAAAAATTAGCCAGGCGTGGTGGCACACACCTGTATTCCAGCTACTCAGGAGGCTGAGGCAAGAGAATCGCTTGAACCCGGGAGGTGGAGGTTTCAGTGAGCCAAGATCACACCACTGCACTCTAGCCTGGGTGACAGAACGAGACTCCATCTCAAAAAAAAAAAAAAAAAAAGACTGGACATCCAGACGTTCCAGGCTACTTTGCCCATCATCTCCTGTTCCCCAAGCCATGCCCATCTCAAAATGAGGATGTCAGACCAGATGGCCTCAAAGGTCCTTTCCAGTGTTTGAATTTGAATTTATTTATTTATTTTTTTATTTAGAGACAGGGTTTCACTCTGTCACCCAGGCTGGAGTGCAGTGGCGTGATCATAGCTCACTGCAGCCTCGAACTCCTGGGCTCAAGCAATCCTTTTGACTCAGTCTCCTGAGTAGCAGGGACTACAGGCAACCACCAACACGCTCAGCAATTTTTTTTTTTTTTTTTTTTTTTTTTGTCGTGGGGGTTAGAGACGAGGGTCTTGCTATGTTGCCCAGGCTGGTCTTGAACACCTGGGTTCAAGCAATCCTCTAGCCTCAGCCTCCCAAACTGGGATTACAGGCATCAGCCACTATGCCCAGCCTGAATTTGAAATTTTGAATGACACTTTAATAAATACTTTGCCACCTTTCTTGTGTGTAATGAGTTCAATTTTTTAAAGTAGACACCTAGATAGAAGCATTGAGCTAAGCATTTTACACACACTCTTTTCTTACTCATCCTCCTCATAGTCCTCTGAAGTAGGCACTTAGAGCCCCAGTTTTTAGAGCAGAAACCTCTTAAGTACCTTCCGTAAGGCCACATAACTAGCAAGAAGCAGAATGGAACACAACCCAGCTCTTCTGGGACAGAACTCCAGACCTTACACTGTCTTTGCCTTTTTTGTCTCAGGTTTGTCCCTGTGGCAGGTCTCGGTGGTACAGCTCTGCACAGTTCAGCCACTTATTTCCCTCTGTGAAATGAACAGCTTCCTCAGGACGATGCCCTTGTACCACTCTCCAGGCAACTGAGCCCGCCAGCCTGGAGGCAGCTCTTTCCCAAGGTGGGCGGAATGCGGGGTAACTGACAGCAGCCCCGCGCATGCTCCTGGAGTCTCTCCCCACCGAGCGTCCAGAGGCGTTCCCATAATTTACATGCTCTTTTTAAAATATAGACGCTGAAGCACCAGAATTATACATCTGCTCCCTTGACTTTTTAACCAAAGACTGCTAGTTTATTGCTGAGCTTAAGGATAAAAGAACAAGAAATGAAAGTTGGGTTGAATTTTTTTTTAAGTTTCCTTCCCCACTAAGTACAATCAGATGTTGGATTCTCAGCCCGATGCTGAGTGGATGCTCATTTCGCTTTGCCTCTCAGTTTATCAGCTCTTTTTTGAGATAACACTTTTCCTCACAAAAAAAAAAAAAACCGAAGGGCCCTTCCCTATACAAATATTTTTAGTTAAATGCATCAAACAGCCCCAATTTTGTGGTGCCAGGAAAAAAAGAAAAAAACAGGAATGATACTGAAACTGATATGACGCTTTGTAGGGAAACAACTGTCCTTTCATCTCTGGATACACAGTTTATCTTTGACCCTGGAGTACTTGCTTGAAATCTTGGCGAAGGGCACCTATTTAGAAATCATCTAAGACCTGAAGAGCTCCATCGTGAACCAGAGATCAAACGCCTTTTATGTTCTTTCTGGTCCAGGATTAAAACTTCAGATCTATTATATTTTAATGCACAAATAAAGAATCAATCAGCGGAATCTGCAGCCTCGGCAAACACTTTCATCCAAAAGAACAAGTTATTTGTGATATAAAACTCAGCGAGTGTCTCTATTGAGTATCGCAAAGATGGTGAGATGGGATGAGTTTCTTTGAAGAGCAGTAAGGGAAATGAATGAGTCAGTGGCTTAACATGTCTCTTCATTGGAAGCAGAAAATGTCTAAGTGCTCATATTCATCCCTGGCTCTAAGAAATGTGTGTTCCTTTGGGATACATGGCACAAGAAATTTCTCCACATCTTTCCCACAGCTTTCTTTTTTGGCCAAGAGAATTTTTTTTCCTGGGTCTGAGATTTATATATAGTCTCCAGGTGTATCACACAGAGTTTCTCCAGGTTTCTGCACCTAGAGATCAGCACAGAAGCTTATCAGATCAGATATGCAGGGTTTTTAAGAAATGCAAAGAGATGCCTGGGCACCCAGAGATAATTAGAACCAGCACACTGTGGTAGGCATCAAATAAGAGTCTATCTGGCTCAATAATCTTTTTTTTTTTTTCTTGATCTCCAGTAACCTTATCTACACCTTGTGCCTGCATCTTACTGACCCAGGTTAACTGGTCCAAGGATGACACTCTACCCAAGCCTGACCAATCAGAGTTTTTTCCCAAGATGTTTAACCAGACATTTCTTACTTTTGGGCAGCGGGTACGGGGAGCAAAGGGGAACAGCAGTGACCTGTTACTCCTGAAAAATGACTTTAACTTGGCCCAATGGGAAGGTAACAACCCTCCTTTTAAAAAAAATCAGGTAGTTTTGAGATATAATTTACTTACAATAAAACTCACTAATTTTAAGTGTACAATTCAATATATAATTTTAATATGATCTTTAAAAAACCATTTTAGTGAGATATTATTGACCTACAAAAGCCTACATATTTAAGATGTACAAAGTGATAAGTTTGTGGATAAGTGTTTATCCATGAAACTATCTATGCCATGAATTTATCCATCACCTCCAAGATTTTCCTCCTGCTTTCTTATTATTATATTTTTATGATAAAGACACAAGATAAGATTACCCTCTCAGCAAGTTTTTATTCTATATTTTAAATATACAATACAGTATTATTGACTATAGGCATTATGCTGTACCATAGATCTCTAGGACTTATTCATCTTGTATAACTGAAACTTTATACACTTTGACAAATAACTCTCCATTTCCCCCTCCCTCCAGCCCCTGGCAAATGTATACAGTTTTATAGCCCCTATCACAATCATAATATACAATTTCATCACCCCCAAAATTTCTTTGTGTTCCTTTGTAGCCAATCAGCTCCCCCACCCCACCTTGGCCCCTAGCAACCACTGCTATGTTTTCTGTCATTATAGTTTTACCCACAGGCTGGGTAAGTGTCAGGTAGCATCTAATAGCCTGCCTTATTATTTCAGAAAGACACTATTTTTTTCAGTTTAGCTAATCAAGAAACTCATCCCATCTCACCATCTTTGCGATACTCAATAGAGACACTCGCTGATCAAGAACCTCTGTTGAACCTGTCTACCTCTTTAATCCTAAAGCAGCGAATGATCAAATAAACATGTGATATTGATTCCCAGTATGAAACACGACGACACCAGCAATTAGAGATAGACCCATTTATTGGGGAATGTATTGATTATCCAGCAAAATAATGCCAACACTCTACACTTCCATCAATAGTAGACCATTTAAATAAGCCATAGAACTTGCAAATAAAAGAAAAAGAATGTACTCTATATAGTAATATGAATCTTCTCAAACATATACTGTTAAATGAAAAAACAAGATGTAGGCAGGAGAATCATTTGCTACCATGTTCATGAAAAAGGACAAAGAAGAATGTCTGTATGTATTTTATGTATATACTTAAAATTCCTCTGGAAGAATACACTGAATTGGGTGGCCAAAGGAGATGGGTAGGAAGGTGAATTTTCACTGGGTACAATTTCATAGGCTTTGCAGTTTGAACCATGGAAATATACTACCCGTTCCAAACAAATTAATAAACAAAACAACGCACTGATTACCCACCGTGTACCAAGTCTTACCCTAGAACTTGGGTGGAGGATGGTCTGTTTACATAGCCTATTATTCTATCATCTCTGTTCTCTCAATTTATCTACCACTTATTTTCTCTAGCATTTATTTTGTTGTTAATCATGTTTTGCCTCAAATCTTATCTCTAGTTGTATGGAAGTGTTTAAGGAATTTTATGGTTAATACTCTATACTTCATGTCTTATCTATAACTTATTGGTTCCTAGAAATAGATATTATTTTATTATTTAAATTTTATCTTTTGACTTGGTTCAAAATTGCATCTATATTTTTAAAAGAAATGTTGGTTTTAAATTTCAGAAATAATATGCTCATATTTTACAGTAAAATGATATATTACAGTCAATGTTAAAATTCCCATTTACTGCTTTGCTCATTTTCCTCCTGACTGAGATGAGGTAACTACTATCAGGTTACGGTGTGTCCTTCTAGATCTATTCATGTGCTTTTACATCCATATATATATATGTACCCTAGCAAATACATAGCATTATGTGGGTGTAGTTTTTTTCTTTTTATCTGTGTATCTTAATGTATGTCTTGGTCTACATTATTTGTACTCAATGATATCTTTTCATATTTGCACATATAATGTCAAGGTTGATTTTTTAAAAGTTCACACAATATCTCATAGTTCAGGTAAACTATATTTTATTTATCTATTTCTTATTTATGGATATGTGAATTCTTTCTCAATTATTTTGCTTTTGTGAATAACGCTGCAAAAGGCATCTTACGCATGCCTCCTGTGTCCATGTATACATTTCTCTCTATATTCCATACTATCTAAGCTAATGTCATCTACATGGTAGATTCTCAATATATATTTATTGATTTCCTAACACATCTCTGATATATTAATCTAAATTACAAAACAATGAATCAATAATTGAGTTGCAGAATGATATATTTTCATTTCAGTATTATTTGTATTTTATGAGGTGTGTGCTATAATAATCTGTTACATACTAATATTTCTTCTGTGAAAACAAGTGGAATTTAGGACGAAAGTAGATTGCATGTTGAATATAAACCTTAATATTAACTGATGGAACAGGTTCTATTTGAATTTATTCTCAATAAATTCTATCACTGCTTTGAAAAACTCCTCATGGAGTTTCATCAGAACACTTTCAACCAGACTCCCAATTAGGTCTCCCTCATTTTCTCAGAGTGTGGTCTGCATGCATCTATGTCAGAATCATCAAAGGTACTTGTTCAAAATGCAGATACCTGGGCCCTGTCCAGACCTACTGAATCAGAATCTCAGGGAGCAATATCCTAAAAACTATCATAAACACAAACACCAGGTGATTTTTATATACCTAAAAGTCTAAATATTTCTAATCTAAGGATTCCAGGGGGACTAACAGGTGGGATGGAGGATTACATTTTCCAACTTCACCTGATTTTCTACTGATTTTTGGCTGTGAATTGTGGTTCTTGACTTATTTAAATCCATATGAACATGGATGGAAAACCACCCCTCTTTTCTATTCCAGCCCAAGCACCACTTATACATGCTGATGTATATTCCTTTTAAAGACCTGGGAATAATTATGGGGTGGAGGATTAAGCATAGTATATAGAACAAGAAGCAACTTAACTCTAAGCATTCCACATCTTACATTGATTTGCTTTATCCAATGGTTGTAGATTAGATCACTGTTTACTAGATAGTCACTTCCTCCTCCTTCCCCATTCTCACCTCCATTGGAGGACTGTCCCCAACCCACAACTTTGGACTTGGCTGTGAATTGCTTTGGTAAGATGTTATTATAATATGCAAGTATCTCCTAATATCATCAAGTGAAAAATCAGTTTGGAAAACAGGAAACTTAGGTTTAACTCTAACTCTATTCTTAATCAGCTGTGTGACCTTGAGGGTGTGGTTTGAACCATGTAACATATCTAAGGTTCCTTCCAGTTCTGACATTGTATTAGCCCATATGCAATGCATATTTTTGCATATTCTTCCATAGGGAAGAATTTTTCATTGGAATAGGAATGGCATCATCATTGTAACATGAGGACTAACCTGGATGTAGTATGCAGTACAACACAGGGAGTCTTTGTGTTGCTACCAGGTTATCCTAGCTCTTGAATTCTTTCATAAAGAGTCCAAGTCTCCTCTTCATCTTGAGAAAAGTTTGCTTCCTGAGCTGCAATGCTGATGTAACTCTTTCCTCAGCTCAGGGGAAGACTCAAGATCAATATTTGGGACCTCTTTTCTCATGTTGATGGCATCATCTCCACCTCCCAGGTGTTCTGGCTCTCAGGCTCCTTCCCTCACCTTCCTGCAGTGTTCTGCCTCAGTACCTTCCTTCACTGCAATCTATGGCATAAGTGACTCAGAGGCCTATCAGAATCAGCTGGGGGTCTTTTTAGAAACATGGTGTCCCAGGTCTCTGTTCCACTGCATCAGAATCTTCAGGGATATAAGTTTTCAAGAGTTTCTTAAGCAATTGTGAGGACTGGCAAGGTTTAAGGACTGACTTCACTCCCAGAGCAAGAATCCCAGCCCAGCATGCATCCATGGCAACTCACTTTGACTGGCCTGTCCATTCTCCTTTTGTATAGAGTCAAAGTCAGAAAGATCTTACTAAAACTGAGGTTCCTTGGAACTTCTGCCCATCCCTGTAAATTCTATTCTGTGGCACTATAGAGAGAAAGGGTAATTCTGCTTCCAGAGAAAGTCTTCAGATAATGAGAAGATTGTTGTTACATTCTTGCTCTCTTGCAACAAGACTTCCAGGTCCTTGCTATAGATGTACTTTTTCTCTGCATATGCTCAGTTGGCCAGCGTTCCCCTTTAATGTATTGTGTCCAGTACAAAATGCTGCCTTGAAAATACCGAATGTGGTACAGAGTCTATAGGGATACTTACTTTGTACCAAAACTGGAAGTAGAAGTTCAGAAATTAGGAAAAAAAGAAAAGTTGAGGATGAATTTGACCTTCCCAGTGCTTTTCCAAATTATACACACCTGGCTGGGTGACTCCATCTGTGCCAAGATATGCCCTAAGATAACTATTCCCCTTCTTGGGGTTGTGCACAGCTCTTGTCTGTGCTTATTACAACAAATGAAAAGAAGCATTGAAGCAACTTTATACAGGCTTTTCACACTGCCTTCAGACTACCTAGAGGGAAACATAGGTGAATGTGTTTTCCTGACTTGTGAATGTTCTCTGTAATTCACAAGTCAAAAGAGACTGCCAAGATATACTTTTTTCTAAACAGATGCAGGAGGAAAACCACAAGATCCTTGGGCTGTGGAAGGCAAAGGAGAAGAGACTCCTTCAACCTCAATCACAAAAAGGCTCTCCTTCTGCCCTGGGCTGGGCCATGGTGGCACCTGATGGCCCAAGGCCGCTTCATGCTTGTTCTCATTCCCAAACACTGTCCTGGAGAAAGGCCATCAACCACTGTCAGACTTATAAAGTTGTCTGACAATGTCTCCAGTTCAAGAGGTAAGATATGAGTGCCTCCACCACAACTAGCCCTCCCTATAAATATAGATGAGAAACACAATGATGTTTTCCCCAGATCAGAACTGTCACACAGTGAAGACGATTCAAGTGACTTTGTCCTCCAAGGCCAGATAAGGGAATGCTTTCCTGGAGAAAGTAGTAAGGTTTCACAACAAGCTGAGAATTCACAATGAAACTGGGTGGTATGTTCCATAGTTTAAAAGGAGGAAGTGGGATGCCAGCTAAATTGGCTGGCAAATTTGGTCCTTATGGAAGTAAAGCCAGTTAGCAGTGTTACATTGGAAACACCTTCATGACTGGGCCTGCATCACAAAGCTGTATGTTCTAACCACATTTGCAGGCACCTTTGACCCATAGCCCCTAATGACCAATCTTCCAGCTACCCATACCCCTCCCAACGCAACACAATATGCCTTTCCATCAAGACAGACAACAGTGTCATTTGTTTTATTGGAAATATTTTACTTGACACCTGCCCATTTTTCAGCACTTCTCATCCTTTTCCCCACTTTCCCAATCCTGTTCCCTCCTAGAGGAAGAGAAGAAGTAAAATACAGTATATAAGGGCATGGGTTTTGGAGTCAGGGAGAACAAGAAACCCTGGGCAAATTATTTAACTACTCAAGCCTCATTCTCCTCATTTGTATCTCACCCTTGTTATGACTCCTAAATGAAATATAGCACATTATAAGCACTAAATAAATATTAGCTAACTCACTGGCCCAATATGTTCACACATTTGTGCATGTGCACACACCTCTACTCATACACAGCATAGTAACATGGAAAGCTCATTGAAATGAAAATCAAGCAATAGGAAACCTTGAGTAATGCATATGCCCTCTACGGGCCACACTGTTCCCATCTTCACAATAAAAGCTTGAACTAGGTCATTTCTAAGAACCAGTCCAAGAGGAAGAGTCCAACAATCTGAGTTAGCATTAAAGCCGCTCTATACGAACTGGTATGGAATGCTCTCTAAAACAAGGCACTAAACAAAAAAAAGCAAGATACAGAACAGTGCACATAGTATGCTCCCATTCATGCCGAAAGAAAAGACTAAATACTTTTACACATTTGTAGATTATTTCTGGAGGCATATAGAAGGGATTGGCAACAGTGATGCCTCTGCAGAAGGAATTCGAAGGACAGGAAGAGGGAGACTTACTCTGTGCTATATACACTTTGTAGTCTTATACCATGTACATTCTTCAGGTATTTTTTTAAAAACATTTTAAATCTAGAAAAAAGGCCCACACTGTCTGGGTGCAGTGGCTCACATCTGTAATCCCAGCACTTTGGGAGGCCGAGGCAGGCAGATCACAAGGTCAGGAGTTCAAGACCAGCCTGACCACCATGGTGAAACCCTGTCTCTACCAAAATTACTAAAATTAGCTGGGCATGCTGGTGCATACCTGTAATCCCAGCTACTCAGGAGGCTGAGGCAGGAGAATCGCTTGAATCTGGGAGGCAGAGTTTACAGTGAGCCAAGATCATGCCACTGCAGTCCAGCCTGGGTGACAGAGCAAGGCTCTGTCTCAAAAAAAAAAAAAAAAAGCTCACACCACATTACAAGTGGATACAAAATAGCTAATTTTTATCATAGTGTATTTCTACCTATATGTAGCTTTTATAATAATTTTATATATATTAGGGTATTAGGCCGGGTGCGGTGGCTCACGCCTATAATCCCAGCAATTTGGGAGGCCAGAGCAGGTGGATCACTAGAGGCCAAAATTCGAGACCAGCCTGGCCAACATGGTGAAACCCCGTCTCTACAAAAAATACAAAAATTACCTGGGCATGGTGGCACGTGTGTATAATCCCAGCTACTCGAGAGGCTGAGGTGGGAGGATGGCTTGAGCCTGTGGGAGGTGAGGGTTACAATGAGTCGAGATTGTGCCACTGCACTCCAGCCTGGGCGACAGACCCAGACCTTGTCTCAAAAAATAATAAAAAAGATAATAATTTTATATTATAATATTTAAAAGTTAAATGACACAGGCTGCTGTTCTATGGAATCTTGAGGCTAACCTTTCCACTGTAATAATTAGTCCTTAAAACCACTCAGTTCTTACAGGCTATGAAACTACTGGCTCTCAGTGAGAAGGAAATGCCTTTTAGGGAAGGCCATGGGTCAAAGGCAGAGAGAGAAACTTAATTATGGGTCAGGTATTTTATATATATTGTCTCATTCAATCCTTAAAACAATTCGCTGTGCTGTTAATTTCTCCATTGTACCCATCAAAAAAGGAAGCTCAAAGAGGTGAAATAAGCTCAAAGAGCTGAATTTTAAACCCAGGCTGAGCTTAACTCCAAACTCACATGTATTCTAGTTTGCTACAATGTCTCCTGGAGGTAATCTAAGAGAACAGGTTCACATTAATAATTAATCAAGTATTAAGAATAGTGTTCAGGTCCGGGTGTGGTGGCTCACCCCTGTAACCTCAGCTCTTTGGGAGGCCAAGGCGGGTAGATCACGAGGTCAGGAAATCGAGACCATCCTGGCTAACACAGTGAAACCCTGTCTCTACTAAAAATACAAAAAATTAGCCGGGTGTGGTGGCAGGCGCCTGCAGTCCCAGCTACTCGGGAGGCTGAGGCAGGAGAATGGCATGAACCTGGGAAGCGGAGTTTGCAGTGAGCCAAGATCACGCCACTGCACTCCAGCCTGGGCGAAAGAGACTTCATCTCAAAAAAAAAAAAAAAAGAATAGTGTTCAGGCCAGCGCAGTGGCTCACGCCTATAATCCCAGCACTTTGGGAGGCCAAGGTGGGTGGATCACTTGAGGCCAGAAGTTCAAGACCAGCCTGGCCAACATGGCGAAACCCCATCTCTACAAAAAATACAAAAATTGGCTGGCGGAGGTTGCATTGAGCCGAGATTGCACCACTGCACTCTAGCCTGGGCAACAGAGCAAGATTCTGTTTCAAAAAAAGAAAAAAAGAGAATTAACAGTAGTGTTTATTTAAGTAAGTGGGGGAAAAAGAGAAAATGGCATGTGAAAGGTAGACAAGAGCTGACTTAGTTACTAGGAGCCACGCCTGTTTCCTTTGCAGGCTTTTTATCATCAGGGTAAGCTTCCTAAAACACACCCTCTGGTTCAACCCTCAGATGTCCCCCTGGACAATTTTTCTTTATTGTATGCAAAGTGACTTTTTAAAAAGTCTCTTCCAATAGGATTAATGCTACAGGTGGATCATAAGCTGAATAGATTGGCCAGAGCAACCACAACTCAGTTCTGCTGCGTCTTCCTGCCACGTGAGAAGTATGTGTCCCATTAGGATTCAAAGTCAGGCCTTTCAACAGCCGAGTCTTTAATGCCCATTCACCTACTTCTCTTGTTTTACAAATAGAAAAAAAATCTCTAAGGAAAAGGGCAAAGAGAGGAAGTACTGGGTGGGAACTCAGATCTCTCACCTCTCCCATCCTGTGCCCTTCGTCCTACACCAAGATACTGCTGTAAAAATGAGCCATTTTTCATCTCTGAGAGACAGTGTAGGACACTGATGAGGAGTATGAACTCTGAAATCCCAATTACCTAGGATTCTTCTCTATTCAATCACTTCACAGATGTATGATAGTGGGCAAGTTGCTTCACATCTCTAAGACCATGTCCTTTTATGTAAAACAAGGATAACAAGCATACCTACTTCACAAGTTAAATTGTATGTGGAGTAAATGAAATAAGGCATACAAAGTTCAGACCAAAAAAAGGAAGAGCACGATAAATATTAACTATTATTCTTAATAATCTCTGACTTACGATTGAAAATGGATTTTGCAAAAATCTTAAACATATGGATGTTTCTTCTTCAGTAGTCTCTGAACTCTTAGAATGCAAGGACCATGTCTTCTTCATCTTTGAAACTAGTTTGGGAGAGGAATTTATTATATTCCAAGAGCCTGATACATCCAGGCTTCCAGTGAGAGGTTGCATATGGGAGCTTGCCATGGGTTATAACACATGACTCCCCACAAAGACCAACTGTAGGTACCTTACCTGTAAGGCAAAACAAAAGAAACAGCAGGAATTAACTGAACTCATCAGATCCCACTCTTAGATTTGCATGAAGGACTTACAGTATGAGGGGACAGTAGGTGGTAGAGACAGAAGCCAAAAGATACACAGAAAAGAGTAAAGAGAAGCTACAAGGGGAAGGAAAATAGGGAAGAGTTATCAGGAACCACAGGAAAAGCAAACGCAGTCAGCAGATTGTCCATCAGAGTGGAGGAGTCCTTCTTTATCAGAAGGAATTGCATTCAGCTGTTTGTAACTGAGACCTAGTGATGATGGTATGAAAGGAAAATACATCTCAGGACCCCAAAAATCACTAAGCCAAAGGGAAAAGTCAAGCTGGGAATTGTGTCATGTAAACCTGCCTCCCATTTTGTTCCTAAATAAGATAGCTATAATTTAAAAAATAATAATAATAAAGCTACATACTTCCCTCACAATTTTCCCACTGGGAAATTCCTTGTGGACCCCAAGATGTTTATCCTAAAACAGTTCTGTAGAATTTCCCCCTGACAATGTAAATTGATAGCTTATCTTCACAGGCACGGGACAAAGGACAGAACTCGAAGTCATCCCTCTGCTCACCTAAGACAAATGCACATCTGATTGCTTCCCTGCCCTTTGTTTATTTTATCTTATGTAAAAATGTAGATTCATTCAGCTAGATGAATGCATAAGTAACTATTCCCCTGCCCCCACTCACAGGTGAATGGCTGATTAAAGACTCAAAATAATGCAGACATGTGCCTCTTATCTACCCACACCTTTTTAAACTTTCTTCCTCTCCCAAATATCCACCCTTTCCCCTTTAAATATTGAAGACCTCAAAATCATCTTTGGAGAAAGCCACAGACCTGTCTCCTGGGCACGTCTTTAACCTTGGAAAAATAAACTTCTAAACTGATTGAGACCTGTGTCAGATACTTTCTGGTTTACAATGGCTTATGCACATAAAGAGTTCTTATCTCCTATAAAACACAAATGAGCCAAGGAAAGTGATCCAGGGCTGGTATGGCAGATCCTCAAAGTGAACCAGCATCCAGCTCCTTTGATTTCTTTGCTCCAACCTTCTTTGAACATGGCTGTCAACCTCAAGGTTAGAACAGGCTAAAAGAGGTCCAAATTCCGAGAAGAAAGAAGGTGAAAGAAGAAAAAAAAAAACAAAAAACTCTTCCCTGTGGTTTCAGTTCCCTTTAGAGAGATTTTCTGAAGTCTCACCCGTGGCTGGCCACCTGCATCTCTACGGCCACACCTAGATGCAAACTAGGCTGGGAAATGCAGTCTTTTACCTGGGAACTTCGCCAGTCCAAATAAAACCAGGGCTCTGTTACTAAAGAAGGGAAGAATCGATATTGAAGAGGCAACTAGCAGTTTCTCGTATTTTCCCTTGGTCAAACTGCCAAGGGAACAACAAGGAAATAAGACTGCCAGATCTGGGCGAAGCTACCTTTTAGTGCTTAGACCATGTTGTAGTATTTGAAAGGCCTGCTAAGTGCTGAGATTCTCATATTCCTGATTTCCTTCTCTCTCCTTAAATTAACCCTTATTTTTTAAAAAAATAACTAAAGTGGGCCTCTGGTTTGGTTTTGTTTTTTGAAACAAGGTCTCACTGTGTTGCCCAGGCTGGAGTGCAGTGGCATAATTGTGGCTTACTGCAGCCTCAACCTCCTGGGCTCAAGCAGTCCTCCCACCTCAGCCTCCCAAGTAGCTGGGACCAGAGATGCATGACACCACATCTGGCTAATTTTTTTATTTTTTGTAGAGACAGAGTATTGCTTATGTTGTCAGGACTGGTGGCTTGTTTATTTATTTATTTTTTTTTTTACTTCAAAAAAAGCCCTAAATAACATATAGGCCCAGTTACAAGCATGCATCTGGCACATAGGAAGATTTTCAATCCATGTTCATTAAAGTGAACTGAATCCTATGAACAGTCACACAGCCCTATAACTTACTCACCTGCCCTCTGCCTGCCTTGGGTCTTCAGACTCATTATCTCAGAAGAAGATGCTTGGTTTTTGGTGGTTTGTTTTTCACTGGGACTTTGCAACTGTTTCCTGCAATATCATCATTAATAGCAAGCATTTAGGTGCTTTCTGGCTAGTGGGTCACACTGGGTTCTTAATTCTTTTAATGTGTGTGTTAAGGAATAATTGTCCTTTGTTGATTTCATGGCCACTGTTACCAACCTCGAGTTTTATAGCAAACTGGGGAAACTGGGACTAAACCCACTACTTTCCTACAGGAAACTCCTGAATCTACAAATTTCATTTCAAAAGCTCTGATCACAGTAAAACATGGAGAGAGGAAGAGTAAAAGACAACAGAGTCGCATCCAAACAATCCATGCCCAGAATGACAGGAAATAACTGTGGACTGTCTCCAAGCCGGAGACTAAGGAAGCTGGGAGGCAGAAGGGCTGCCTGCATTCACAAAGTACATGCAGAGAAAAATGATTAATATAATCTACAGTAGCCTTCCAGATGATAAATGTTTGAAGACCATATCTTAATTGTCGCTACCTCTCAGAGGTCACCATTGCTCAGCTCACAGTAGGTGCCTAATACATGCTTGTTGAATTAAATAAAAACAGTAATTCAGATCTAAAGAATCAGATTTACAGATTTACCTAACAACTTCAAGTAGAACTGAAGTTCAACTTCACTACGTTTGAATAGAATCAGACTTTATCTAAATTAATAATCTCAATTAAATCTATTTGGGTTTTTTAGCCATATGAAATATTATTTTAAATCAAAATTGACTAGCTATTAAGATGGCTAAAACAGAGAAGGCATTTTCAGGATTTACTGTTTATCATCATATAGACCAGGGGTCCCCAACCCCCAGGCTATGGACCAGTACCAGTCTGTGGGCCGCACAGCAGGAGGTGAGCAGCAGGCGAGCGAACATTACTGCCTTAGCTTCACCTCTGGTCAGATCAGGAGTGGCACAAGAATCTTATAGGAGCCTGAACCCTATTGTGAACTGCACATGCAAGGGATCTAGGTTGCATGTTCCTAATGAGAATCTAATGCCTGATGATCTGAGGTGGAACAGTTTCATCCCAGATTCCTGTCCACTCTCCATGTGTCCATGGAAATATTATCTTCCATGAAACCGGTTCCTGGTGCCAAAAAGGGTTGGGACTGCTGATATAGACAATAAATCCCAAGAATTAATATGTAAGTTTAATTTTACAATTGACCCTTGAACAACATGGGTTTAAACTGCTAAGGTTCGAGGATTTTCTTTCATCTCTGCCACCCTCAAAGACAGCCAGACCAATCCCTCCTCTTCCTCCTCCTTCCTCCTAAGCCTACTCAATGTGAAGGTAACTAGGATGAAGACCTTTATGATAGTCCACTTCCACCTAACGAATAGTAAATATATTTTCTCTTCCTTATGATTTACTTAATAACATTTTCTTTTCTCTGGCTTACTTTATTGTAAAAATACAGTATATAATACATATGACATATAGAATATTTGTTAATCGACTGTTTATGTTATTGGTAAATTTTCCAGTCATCGATAGGCTATCAGTAGTTAAGTTTTGGGTGAGTCAAAAGCTGTAAGAGGACCAGGTGACATAGTTTCAGCACCCGTAATCCTAGCACTTTAGGACGCCGAGGCAGGAGGATAACTTGAGGGCAGGAGTTTAAGGCCAGCTTGGGCAACATAGCAAAACCCTGTCTCTACAAAAAATTTTAAAAATAGCTGGGCATTCAAAAGCTAGCAGAAGACAAGAAATAACTAAGATCAGAGCAGAACTGAAGGAGATAGAGACATGAAAACTCTTCAAAAAAAATCAATGAACTCAGGAGCTGGTTTTTTGAAAAGATTAACAAAATAGATAGACTGCTAGCCAGACTGATAAAAAGAAAAGAGACGCCAGATGCGGTGGCTCATGTCTGTAATCCCAGCACTTTGGGAAGCTGAGGTGGGTGGATCACGAGGTCAAGAGACCAAGACCATCCTGGCCAATATGCTGAAACCCTGCCTCTACTACAAATACAAAAATTAGCTGGGCGTGATGGTGTGTGCCTCTAGTCCCAGCTACCCAGGAGGCTGAGGCAGGAGAATCGCTTGAACCCAGGAGGCGGAGGTTACAGTGAGCTGAGATCACGCCACTACATGCCAGCCTGGCAATAGAGAGAGGATCAGTCTCAGAAAAAAAAAAAAAAGAAGAAAAGAGAGAAGAATCAAATAGACAATAAAAAATGATAAAGGGGATATCACCCCTGATCCCACAGAAATACAAACTACCATCAGAGAATACTATAAACACCTCTACCCAAATAAACTAGAAAATCTAGAAGAAATTGATCAATTCCTGGACAGATACACCCTCCCAAGACTAAAACAAGAAGAAGTCGAATCCCTCAATAGACTAATAACAAGTCCAAGTCCTGAAATTGAGGCAGTAATTAATAGCCTACCAACCAAAAAAAGCTCAGGACCAGATGGATTTACAGCCGAATTCTACCAGAGGTACAAAGAGGAGCTGGTACCATTCCTTCTGAAACTATTCCAAACAATAGAAGAAGAGGGACTCCTCCTTAACTCATTTTATGAGGCCAGCATCATCCTGATACCAAAATCTGGCAGAGACACAACAAAAAAAGAAAATTTCAGGCCAATATCCCTGATGAACATTGATGCAAAAATCCTGAATAAAATACTGGCAAACCAAATCCAGCGGCACATCGAAAAGCTTATCCACCACCATCAACTCAGCTTCATCCCTGGGATGCCGGCTGGTTCAACATATGCAAACCAATAAACGTAATCCATCACATAAACAGAACCAATGACAAAAACCACATGATTATCTCAATAGATGCAGAAAAGGCCTTTAATCAAATTCAACAATGCTTCATGCTAAGAACTCTCAATAAACTAGGTATTGTTGGAACATATCTCAAAATAATAAGAGCTATTTATGACAAACCCACAGCCAATGTCATACCGCATGGGCAAAAGCTTCATGCATTCCCTTTGAAAACCAGCACAAGACAAGGATGCCCTCTCTCACCACTCCTATTCAACTTAGTATTGGAAGTTCTGGTAAGGGCAATTAGGCAAGAGAAAGAAATGAAAGATATTCAAATAAGAAGAGAGAAAGTCAAATTGTCTCTGTTTGCAGATGGCATGATTGTATATTTAGAAAATCCTATCATCTCAACCCAAAATCTCCTTAAGCTGACAAGCAACTTCAGCAAAGTCTCAGGATACAAAATCTATGTGCAAAAATCACAAGCATTCCTATACACCAATAATAGACAAACAGAGAGCCAAATCATGAGTGAACTCCCATTCCCAATTGCTACAAAGAGAGTAAAATACGTAGGAATCCAACTTACAAGGGATGTGAAGGACCTCTTCAAGGAGAACTACAAACCACTGCTCAAGGAAATCAGAGAGGACACAAACAAATGGAAAAACATTCCATCCTCATGGATAGGAGGAATAAATATTGTGAAAATGGTCATACTGTCCAAAGTAATTTATAGACTCAATGTTATTCCCATCAAGGTACCATTGACTTTCTTCACAGAATTAGAAAAAAACTACTATAAATTTCATATGGAACCAAAAAGGAGCCTGTATAGCCAAGACAATCCTAAGCAAAGAGAACAAAGCTGGAGGCATCATGCTACCTGACTTCAAACTATCCTACAAGGCTACAGTAACCAAAACACCATGGTACTGGTACCAAAACAGATATATAGACCAATGGAACAGAATAGAGGCCTCAGAAATAATACCACACATCTACAACCATCTGATCTTTGACAAACCGAACAAAAACAAGCAATGGGGAAAAAAATCCCTTTTTAACAAATGGTGCTGGCAAAACTGGCTAGCCATATGCAGAAAACTGAAACTGGACCCCTTCCTTACACCTTATACAAAAATTAACTCAAGATGGATTAAAGACTTAAATGTTAGACCTAAAACCATAAAAACCCTAGAAGAAAACCTAGGTAATACCATTCAGGATACAGGCGTGGGCAAAGACTTCCTTACTAAAACACCAAAAGCAAGGGCAACAAAAGCCAAAATTGACAAATGTGATCTCATTAAACTAAAGAGCTTCTGCACAGCAAACGAAACTATCATCAGAGTGAACAAGCAACCTACAGAATGGGAGAAAATGTTTGCAATCTATCCATCTGACAAATGGATAATATCCAGAATCTACAAGGAACTTAAACAAATTTACAAGAAAAAAAAACCCCATCAAAAAGTGGGTGTAGGATAGAACAGACACTTCTCAAAAGAAGACATTTATGCAGCTAACAAACATATGAAAAAAAGCTCATCATCACTGGTTATTAGAGAAATGCAAATCAAAACCACAATGAGATACCATCTCATGCCAGTTAGAATGGCGATCATTAAAAAGTCAGGAAGCAACAGATGTTGGAGAGGATGTGGAGACATAGGAACCCTTTTACACTGTTGGTGGGAGTGTAAATCAGTTCAACTATTGTAGAAGACATTGTGGTGATTCCTCAAGGATCTAGAACCAGAAATACCATTTGACCCAACAATCCCATTACTGGGTATATATCCAAAGGATTATAAATCATTCTACTATAAAAACACATGCACACATATGTTTATTGCAGCACTATTCACAATAGCAAAGACTTGGAACCAACCCAAATGCCCATCAATGATAGACTGGATAAAGAAAATGTGGCACATATACACCATGGAATACTATGCAGCCATAAAAAAGGATGAATTCATGTTTTTTGCAGTGACATGGATGAAGCTGGAAACCATCATTCTCAGCAAACTAATATAGGAACAGAAAAGCAAACAATGCATGTTCTCACTCATAAGTGGGAGTTGAACAATGAGAACACATGGATACAGGGAGGGGAACATAATACACCAGGACCTATCAGGGAGTGGGGGCTAGGGGAGAGATAGCATTAGGAGAAATACCTAATGTAGATGATGGGTTGATGAGTGCAGCAAACCACCATGGCACATATATACCTATGTAACAAATCTGCACGTTCTGCACATGTATCCCAGAACTTAAAGTATAATTTTTTTAAAAAGTAAAATAAAATAAAAATACAAATAAAAAAATAGCTGGATATGGTGCTGCACACCTGTAGTTGTAGCTACTCTTGAGCCCAGGAGTTGAAGGTTACAGTGAGCTATCATCACACCACTGCACTCCAGCCTGGGCAACTGAATGAGACCCTGTCTATTTAAAAAAAAAAAAATTATGCTAGCTGGGCATGGTGGCTCATGCCTATAATCCCAGCACTTTGGGAGGCCGAGGCAGGCAGATCACCTGAAGTTGGAAGTTCAAGACCAGCCTGACCAACATGGAGAAACCCCGTCTCTACTAAAAATAAAAAATTAACCAGACGTGGTGGCAGATGCCTAAAATCCCAGCTACTAGGGAGGCTGAGGCAGGAGAATCGCTTGAACCTGGGAGGCAGAGGTTGCAGTGAGCCAAGATTGTGCCATTGCACTCTATCCTGGGCAACAAGAGCAAAACTCCATCTCAAAAAAAAAAAAAAAATTCATGCTGTACACCTTATATAGGTAAAAGTATTTAAGTAAAAGTTAAAATTCCGAAGAACCAGTTGGTGATATGATTTTCTAGAGAATTAGGCTAGGAGGAAAAAAACTTCATCTGATCCTTCTCACTGGTAATTTTTCATAAAATCAAGAATTACCAGAGTTGAGGAAGATTCTCCTCATTCAGCAAAAGTCTCTTGACACCAACTGTATGCTAGGACCTAGCAGATGAAGATAAATGAAGCAGTCTCTGCTTGCTAATTCATTCTCATACCCATTGCAAGGTTTCTTTCTTTGTTTCACATGAAGATCTCTAAATGCATTCTTTCACAAGGCCGACCAGGCCAAGTAAGAACAAGCCAAACTGAAAGATGATCTCCCTTTTTTTGTGCTATATTTGATCCCCTCTAGCATCCTCTTAGCACTGTTTCTTCTAGAGACTACCAAGGGACCTTAATTCCCTCTCCAAAATGACAATATCTCAAATATGTAAAAACACAAATCAAGTCCTTTTCCTTAAGATATCTATTTTCCAGGCCACATCCCCAAGGCCCTTAACTGTCTATAGGTAGGCAAAATTGTCAG
The DNA here is from genome assembly GCF_028885655.2 of Pongo abelii. NCBI lineage: Eukaryota > Metazoa > Chordata > Mammalia > Primates > Hominidae > Pongo > Pongo abelii. The sequence goes on from NC_071998.2 coordinate 57,711,841, forward strand.
TCCTTTCACCATCCTCGTGGCCAAGTCTATCAATGTCTACACTACAAATGCAGTGCTCAGAGCTGGGCACAAGTTACTAGATTTGATCTGTCAGGAGAAAGGGGAGGAAATGCACTGTAGTTAGCATTTCTCTTCATCTGGAGTCTCTGTTAATGGAATCCAGGTTAGTATTAGCAATTTCTTACAGCCATGATTCATTATGGTTCCTTTTAAGCTCTGTGGTCTTCTATGACTGCCAGATCGTTTTCACATAAACTAACATCAAGTTAACTCTCCCTCAACATAAAGTTTCATAATTGGGTAACAGTTACTTTTAAAATCCAAATATTAGATTTGACCTTTGAGTTACAGTCCTAGTCTTACCCAACTCTACCATCAACAACAGTGGCCAGACCGCCCAGCTTAATGTCATGTATAGATTTGATAAGTACACTTTTTATGTCTTCATTTGCCAGCCAGAATACCACCCAAAAGAAGAGGTCTCATTGGCCATGAGACTAAAGACTTTCCTTGAAATCGACTTTGATTTATTACTCTGTCTTGTGAAGATAGCTGTTCAAGCAGCTACAAATTCCCCTAACTTCACTGTTATCCATCCAAAATTCCCTGTCACGAAAGGCTTTCTTGAATTCCTTGACAAATTGAGACATAACTTGGATGTGGCCTTCCCCTAATACCTCTATAGTAACATTATTCAAAAGAGGAAATAATATTAGTTTGGCTTCACAGCTTCACAACATCTCAGGTACCTTCTTTTGATAACTTTTTATGATGACATTCCATGAAAATAATTTGGTGGTGATGGATAGAAGGAGAACACTCCCCTGAGGCCATGCTACTTAATGACATCAAATGATGTACTCATCAGAAAAACAATTCTTCACTGCTTGCCAGCATGCTATACCAAATGTCTCAGTTCCATCTGGGGTAAATGAAGTTATTTCTCCAGTTTTATTTTTTATTCTAAAACAAAAATATACAGTCTTTAGTCTAGTAAGCACATATGAAGTAATAACACCATTTCCTGCCTTCCAGCTTATATCTTTATCAAGGACTTAAACTTTGATTGCAGTCATCAAATCCAAGCTTATATGGTCTTTGATCTCAATTCAAAACAAAGAAAATAATAACAAAATTATGTTAATGAAAAGACGCAGGGAGAATAACTTACCTGATTGATGAGTCTGGGATAGGAAAAGGAGCATGGGTAGCTCCTCCCATTCTTCTTGCCTTCCTTTCAAGAGCTAACTTGCACACAGAGAATACAGACACTCAATCACTACCCACATGCAGGGGAGGTGTGCTGGGCCACTGCTGACTGTTTCTAGGTAGGTAGTCTATATCATCCTGGAGTTTGGTGTTATGAAGTCCCCTAGCTCCTGGATATAAGTCATATTCTCCAGTGTAATCAAAATCAGTTATAAAAGTAGGTAAGAAGATTCTAACCTCCAAGTGCCAACTTCTTTCTCTTATTTCTTGATTGGCTCAGAACTCCAGGCATGGAGAAGAGGTGCTGGTTTTGGAGCTCATCAAACATCCATAACAATACACTTGAATGAAGAGTTCCCCCACTAAAGATGCCTGATAGAGGAATCCCACGTCAGGGCAAAATGGTTCCTCTCCAGCAACCCTGCTCTACTCAGTCATGTGCAGGAAGCAACCCAGAGAAAATGTGGCCTTAGTGTTTCTCTTTCCCATTCCTTATCTCAATTGGTCTCACAACCCCATGAGACTGGTGTGTGCATGTGTATAACTTACTGAAGGTAGAATGAATATGCAAATGTAATAGAGATAGATGTAATCATACAAGTAAAATTATACTTATGCAATGTATAACATATATTACGTATCAGCATTAGATGCACTTAAAATTTATATACAAAAGTTTAGAGCTGTATTATGCCATATCAAGTCATGTTGTATATTGGAAAGAATTCCCAAATTTGTAAACATATCCACAGACATATAGATTCAACTCTTCATATGGCCATTTACCAAATTTCTATAGAATTTATGTGAGGAATATAAAAAATAATAAATGTCAGTGTGCTCTGTAAATTGCCAGGCTCTAAACATATGTTGTTATTTCACATTTACCATTACAGCAAATGCCAACCTATTTCTAGGTGTGCAGTTGTCCAGCATGCCCTAGATGTATTTAGACATCACAAGTTACAAACTAAAAGAACTAAGGGGGTGGAATGTGATAAAAGCTTTGTATAATTATTAAAATAAATATAAGAGGATGCCACAGGCCCAAGTTTATATAATGCAAGGTCCAACCATTTCATGAACTATCAGCCCTACAAATTGGACCCTACCCATGGAAATAAGCCTAAGTTTATAGACCTAGAATAGGAATATTAAAATTAATCTAAAATTAATGAAATAAGGTGAGCCAGTAAGAATTCTAGTACCAATTGAAAACTCAGCCTCGACACTAAGTCTTATCTATTATTCTACAAGGAAGCATCGATTCTCCTTATTTCTTCATCTTGACCTTCAGCCATTTTCTCAGTTTAGCACTTCTGAGGCTTTGCAGAAGGAATTCCAGAAAGTTTGTTAATACAAGTTACAGTCTTTCATTACACAATTGGAATTAAGCTTTTAAATGAAGATATCATTTAAGCTCATACTAAAAGGTACACAGCTGATACTGGAGCCTTTCTGGGCAACAGCAGTGTTGAGTGGAAATGCTCCACACACTGCAGGAGAGGGGATAGTGTGGGAGGACTGTATACCTGAGATAACTCAGTTCCTAAGGACAGGAAGCAGGTGAAACTAGGAAGTGAGAACAGGGTGAAGAGAAGGGGGCATATATACCAAAAAGAGCTAAAAGCAGGGTTTCAAAGAAATATTTGGACATCCTTGTTCATGGCAGTATTATTTAAAATATCTGAAAGCTGGATTCAACCCAAGTGTCTATCAACAGATTACCAGATAAACAAAAATGTATGTGTGTGTATGCACTGTATGTGTATGTATGTGTGTACATATACATATAAACACGTGTGTATGTGTGTATATATGTCTACATATACACCATTTACACTCATACACAGAGTATTCCACTGTGTTTGTGTATTTATGTATGTGTGTGTCTGTGGGTATATATATACATATATACAGTGTGTGTGTATATATATACGTATAACATATATATACAGTGTATGTACATAACTTACCTAATTGATGAGTTTGGAGTAGGAAAAGTACTTTATATAAGGAAAATACCTCATATAAGTAAAATAAGCCAATTGGATTCACTTAATGGGATTAAAATGATACAGAGAGAGAGGACAGAAAAGAAATCCCCATACGTTCATCGAATACAAAAGAGAAACATCTTAACTATTAGCATTCAAAATACAAAAATGGAGCAAGTAAGAGATAAAATTCATGTTTAGATTAAGAAGACTTCTCACTGAGATTTTTTTATGTGGTTTTATTCTAATAGGTTTCCCCTCATTACCTTTGAAGCAGCTTAAACACACACACACACACACACACACACACACAAACACAGTGGAATACTATTCAGTCTTAAGCAGGAAGAAAATTCTGACACATGCTAGAACATAATGAACCTTGAGCACATTATGCTAAGTGAAATAAGCCAGTCACAAAAAGACATATACTGTCTGATTTTACTTGTATGAGGTACTGAAAAAAGACAATACTGTATGATTGCCCTTTATGAGGTACTTAGAGTAGTCAAATTCACAGAAGCAGAAAGTAGAAAGGTGGTTGCCGAGAGCTGGGAGGGGAGGAAGTCACTGAGGGTATAGAGTTTCAGTTTTGCATGATGAAAAGCGTTATGTGGATGGACGGTGGTGATGACTGCACAACAATGTGAATGTACTTAATGCCACTGAACTATATGCTTAAAAATAGTTAAGATGGCAACTTTTATGTTTTCCCACAATTAAAAATAAAAGATACATATTATATTTTTAACCAAATTAAAACAACTTCTACATTTGTGAGAAAAAAAAGAGACCGTGGGAAGCAGGCACTGTCCGCTGCATGACTTGCCTAGGTCTTGGCCTAGGCTCAGTAAAAAGGAAAATGGCGGCCGGGCGTGGTGGCTCACGCCAGTAATCCCAGCACTTAGGAAGGCTGAGGCAGGTGAATCACTTGAGGTCAGGAGTTTGAGAGCAGCCTGGCCAAAATGGTGAAACTCCGTCTCTACTAAAAATACAAAAATTAGCGTGGCGTGGTGGCGGGCACCTGTAATCCCAGCTACTCAGAAGGCTGAGTCAGGAGAATCGCTTGAACCCAGGAGGCGGAGGTGGCAGTGAGCTGAGATCACATCACTGCACTCCAGCCTGGGCAACAGAGTGATACTCCGTAAAAAAAAAAAAAAAAAAAGGAAAAAGAAAAAAAAAGAAAATGGTTTTTTGAAACTATTTCTGTATATTAACTTACTCATGCTAGTAATATTATGATTATTGCATTACAACTCAAAATCCACAGCAGATAATATTAAATGTGCATTGAAATACCAGAAATGCTGCAAGCATTTGTTACTCAAAGTGTGGCCTGAAGCCCAGCAGCATCAGGATTCTCAGGTAGTTCAATTGTCCATTAGTTTGAGAAGCACTGTTGTAAACTTTCAAGAACTGCAAATTCAGCTAACGATCATGCTTGATCGGTTGAGATGGAAGGATAACATGTCATTAGAGCTGTATTATTGTATTGTGAGTTAAATTGAGAAAAATGTCCATGTTTTACTATTCTTCACATTCTCGAAAATTATTAAAACTGTATCCATTTATTGCCTTCAATATAGAAAGTGCTTAAATTGAACCACAAGTTTGATTTAATGTCAATGACAGTATTTTCTGAAGATTCTATATGACACTTTCATGGAAGTGAAATGATTTTCAAAAGCAAAGAGCCAAGCACAAAGCTCTTAACAAGTGGCTGATGGTAGATTTGGTAGTTTTAAAATTCAAAGAACTCATTACAGCAGAACTAATGCATAGTATAATAATAAGTTTGCCAGGGGAAGTACTGACCCTCATAAATGTTCAAGAACAATAAAATTCTGGTCACTGGTAATATGAGAAAAACCACTAATACCCACAGCCAACTTGATTCACATAATGGGATTAAAATGATACAGAAAGAGAGGACCGAAAAGAAGTCCCCATGTGTTCACTGAATACAAAAGAGAAACATCTCAACAAATATAAGTATTCAAAACACAAAAGTGGAGCAAGTAAGAGATAAAATTCATGTTTAGATAAGAAGACCTCTCACTGAGATTTTTTATGTGCTTTTATTCTAATACGTTCCCCCTCATTACCTTTGAAGCAGTTTAATTCAATGCTAAGGATACATTTAACACTTGAAACAAAAAAGTAAATTTCCAATAGAAAGACAAAAATCAGTGATTATAGACAAAGCAGAGACGACTGGGAGGGAAAACTGGAGTTAGATTCTGTCTCTGACATCAGGGCACCCTTCGCTGGAAAACATTTTTCCACCTAATGATAATCTTTAAAAGTTATTGGAATCTCTGCCTGTTTTCATATCCTTTGCCTCTGGCAAACGTCCATTCACTCTGACTTTTGCAATAATAAAAATAACTAAATTTGACTCAATAAAACCAAGTATTATTTTACAAGTACAAACTGAAAGTCAACCCAAGGTTTGGCTTGTTGTTTTTTGAAATTGATGCTAATTTTAAGCAACAATTCAGAGAATCCCTGGAGGTTTACATGAGGTCATTAGTAGCAAAATCATTTTTAAGTAATTCAAAGTGTTTTCACACTGCTGAATCACTTGGCACCTTCCACATACCCACCTCATGTTCTTGTTACCCAGAAGACAGTAGCAGAACTTGAAGTAAAACCTCCCTCTGTGGCGGTATTAAAAGCGAGATACGTGACTCTTGATTTTTTGTATTGGAATGACTATGACATCTTAAACTTAACTTGGGGTCCACAGGTGAGGTCTTAAGAGATGAACTTAGTACTCTCATAAAGGTCTTACTCTTATTTTATCAATTATATGGAACAACAGCTAACATTTTACTGAGCAAAACAAGAGATTAACAAGAACTTAAAAATGGGAGAAATGATGGGTGTTGTGGCTCATGCTTGTAATCCCAGCACTTTGGGAGGCCAAGGCACGAGGATCATTTGAGCCCAGGTATTCAAGACAAGCCTGGGAAGCATAGGGAGACCCTGTTTCTACCAAAATTTTTAAAAACTTACCTCTGCACATATTCCAAAAATAATAATAAATTTAGAAATTGGCCAGGCATGGTGGTGCATGCCTGTAGTCCAAGCTACTCAAGAGGCTGAGGTGGAGCCTGGGAGGTGGAGCCCCTTGAGTAGCTGGGACTATAGGCATGCACTTGAGCCTGGGGAGGTCGAGGCTGCAGTGAGCCATGATCACACCACTGCACTCCAGCCTGGCGGACAGAGTGAGACCTTGTCTCAAAAAAAGGGGCGGGAGGGGAGAAAAGGTGTAAGAATTAAGAAGTCACCCTCATGCTGTGATAAATATCTGCAAGCTTCAGCAACTGTCAGCTGAAGCAATTTGAATAGTAAACGTTTTTGTGTCAGAAGAGAGCTACACTGAAGGCCTTTGACAGTGGTGCAAATGTGGGAGGCATAAAGCTGATACTTGGGGACCTGATGAGAGTTGTGACTGGGCCTGCATCCAAATGCCTGCTGTCACCAGTGATTCAGAAACAGTGGACTCACACAAGAGCTGAGAGGAGGTTTGGGCCCCATCAGTACTGACCACATCTTACAAGGAAACCTGATTTGTGGCTCCTAGCAACCTAAAATCATAGACTGTTCAAAGAAACTAGAAATGTATCTAGAAAGGAAGCTTAGGGCCCCACATAAACATCCTCACCAGGGAAAGAAACTGGGACCCAGGGAGTCAGAAGAAATCTATTCCAAGAACCCAAATCATCTAATGTAATGTAAAAGAGACATTACACTTGATTTCCCTTCAAATTAATTCAGCTTTGTCCAATCACGTGAAATGAAGATACTGTAAACATGCAAATAGCCCTATGTTCTCCTTAAAGTTATTTTTGCCTCAAACAGTCTCGAATAATTAAATTTATATGCCCTCCACAATGCAAAACTAAAGTATTATAAAGGTTTTCCTGTGGCCCCCAGTGACCATTAAGAGTACTTCAAAATATACAAATATACAGAATCATAGAAAAATAGCTTCTTCATCTAGACAGAGACAGCTATTTGCTTCGGCAAATATTGGGTCTTTGGGAAGACAGTGTCAATTTTATTGCTTTTTGAAATGCTGTGTAAAGCATGGTACTTAACAATTTGCACATTGGGCAATTTCCATCTGTAAGTTTAAATATATGTGATAAGAAAAAGTACATGCATATTATGAATATATAAAATTTTTCAAAATCATCATCTTTACATTAGAAATTTCTTTACACAAACATCTTAACTTTTTCAAAAAGTAGCAAATGGCAATAACGCTCTAAGACTGCAGAAAATCCAGCTTTCTGTTTAAGCAGTCTTTCACTGAGAGACACGAGTGATGGCAGATGAAGGCCTCTTAAGAATAGACTCAACAGAAAATGACAGTGGTTCATTCACCGAGAGTTTTGTTCCAACTTGTTTGGCTACAAAAAGGTCTTTTGCGCATCTATCTATTGTAAATGTGTACTTCTGGTTCTCCTTAACTAAACACTCTCTGTGTTTCTTAGGGGTCTCTTCAAAGGCCTCTTTGACAAATGGTGTTTTCAACTCAGGACCCGATTTGTCATTAAGCGTTTGCTGGAATAATGAGTGGAATGGATTATGTCTAAGTGGCAGAGGGTGCCTGGTGTTTTCTTTGCTGATCTTCGTTAAGACATGCCCTTGAGCTGCCAGGGAGTCCGTGTCAACAATGGGAGAGAAATTCCGTCGGGGTGGGGAGAATGCGGACCTCTCTGGGACAGCCTGATGACCCTGAAGGTCACTTCTTATGGTCTGGATCTCAGGAGTATGAGGCAGCACCAGGGAGCCTTCCAATTTCGATGGCATCGTGTTGTGCTCTGCACTGAGTCCATCCTGGACTCTTGCTCCCTTCAAGTCCCAGCTGGCCCCAGGCTTCAGGGCTTGAACTGAGGTGGTGGCATTTAGCAGGCATTGCTGGTAGAGGAGGGTGTCGCTAATGGGGCCACACTTGGGCCAAACTAAAAATCTCGAGGACAAGGGATACTGTCTGTAAGTCGTGGCCACGCTGACATTAGAAGAAATTAGTTCCATATTCCCAGACCCTGAATACTGCATGGTTAAATCAAGGCAGGTGGGCAAAAAATTACAGAAGTCCTTGCTCGGTTGTTCCACTGGGCTGGGGCTGTAGGCACTTTTGTAGGAGTTGTAGTCAGGTCCAGGCACCATGCGGTTGGGCAGAAACAGAGCAGCAGCTTGAGAAGTTTCCAACATCTCCCTTTCTTTATATTCTCTCTCTAGCATAATGTTCTCCAATTCTTTATCAGCAAAGGCTCTTCTTTTCCTCATCCTGTCACTAACTGGGGGAGGTAGAGGGAAGGTCCCTCCTACGTAAGTCTCTGCTGGAATGGGGCGATAGCCTACAAGAAGCAAAGATTGCACATGAAAGAGATTAACATCTATGGAAGAAAAATCTGGAAACCCAGAAGGTAACAGCAACACTACAAATCAGCAGAACAATTATTTACAGTTCCATCTCACTAATATTTTTATACAGATGCAAAAGTACAGGTTAGGTTTAAAATAGTTTCCTGGGAGGGTGAAAGATATCCATATTGCAACTTGTTGTTGTTGCTGTTGTTGTTGTTGTTGTTGTTATGGATTTGTTTGCTTGCTTGCTTGCTTCAATAGGCATACTTTATTGATTAAAATTTTAATATTCTTCCCAGGCCCCCTATGCATTAAGAGACAAGGCTATTCATCTTGTATCGATCAATGTTTTATTATTATCCATGTCATCTTTTTTCATTATTAAAAAATATATCTATACCTAGAGCTGATGTCACTTTTATTTTCTAAAGATGGTTCATTATGTACACAATGTAATAGCTGTAGAATAATCCAAGGAGAACTAGGAAAAAAGAGAAAGAAAGAAAGTTAAAGGAGATTAGTGAGTAGAAAAAGAAAAAAAGGCTTAAGAAAATAGAGAAGCATAGAAAATTGAAAAGAGCTGTTAACTAGTCAAACACACTCTACAGTGAACAATTTAACCAGGCCCCTTCCCCCTGACTGCCACTACAAAAAAAATAAAACAAAATAAAACAAAACCCAAAAAAGGCGGGGAGTATTCCCTGCTCTATTGAAAATAACTGTTCTAAAACATTTTTCCCAAGCTCTAATCGTTTTGGACAGATACCAAAATGGTTGAACAAGCAATCATTAAAACACAGGCTAAGTCATCGCACGAATAGGAGCAAACTCAAATACAAAGATTAGTGTAACATAAATAGAATTCCTGGAGGCATAAAATACTTGGAGTATTTCATCACCCCCAAGCACTCACCTCTATCATATTTGTTTGAAGGATCCATTGTTATATTTGTGTTTACATAGTGACAAACCCATTATACTCATTTGCAAGGAAAATAAAATTTGAAAATTAATGTTTACATTTCTACGGTAAGTTTTTGCCAGGAAGTTATTTAGTTGAATTTACTATTCCATTTATTCCTCAGACTTCGCAAGTTGCTTTGCATAATCTCAGTTTATCAATGTGGCCCTATTATTATAAATCCGTTTATCCAGTTTGTAACCAAATTCATTTTTAATTCATAAGAAACCACTCTATGGTCAGAAGTATACAACACATGATCGGACACACACAAACTTCAAAACCTGTCCAGAACCAACAAAATTCAGAAGCTACACAAGAAAAAAACAGAATCCAGATGTCTACTTAAAAAATTTTATTTACTTTCAACCTGAATTTCATGAAGTGGCAGTGATTAAAGCAAACATTAACTGTCCCTTATTTAAATTTTTAAAAATTTAAAGAAAAACGGTTAAAAATAGTCAATATATTATTGAGAAGGTCAATAAATTCCATACCCAAATAGAGATGCTTTTAAAAATCAGTAATATTTTAAGAAAAATTAATGTATCCCCAGGCTTTCACGAAAGTGAGAACATGGAGAGAGAAAGCTAGAGGTTTCACACTGTTCGTGTTCAACCTCCACTTTGCTTGCTGGATTTAAAACCTTTTTCAGATTCTATAACTTTGACTGCCAAAAAATGGTAAAAATGAAGTTTGGAATAACAGGAATTATCCAAGTAATCCAAAAAAAAGAAAAGTACAATGAAAAAGAGTGGAATCTGAGGTTGAACTTCCAGACTAAAGGTCTTTGTTGGTTGTGGGCAGCTGTTAAACTCCTCAATTGACTTAATCTATTCAGCTCCCACAACTAAGAAAAGTGGACGTGGTTGTGTTGTTTTGTTTTGCTTTGTTTAAGTTATTTATTTCCTTCCAAGACATCTGCTCCAGGATCACTTGGCAGTATATCTTTGTACATCCCTCACACGGGGTAAATTTCACATGCACTCCACATTAACCGATTAACCACTAAGCAGACAACCAAATAATATGGATTCTTCAACTGGTGGTGACAGAAACCTCAGCAGGTATGTGAGATTCATTTTCCCAGGTGGCGGTTTCCTTCCTAGAAGAAAACTTTCTGGTTCCCGGGCCATGCTAATCTTCTCCGTACGGGTTCAGTTTTAGCGTATGGGCTCAGCGAACACCTAAACAAAACCTTTCTAATAAAAAGTACTTTCCCTTTAGATAGCTCTTTAACAGATTAATAAATACACTTTGTGCTGATTAATGAGAGTCACTCAACTCGGTTTAAAAGGCTGAAGGATAATTTTGTTGCTTTACCTTCTAAAATGCTTTTGGCCAGCAAACTGGGGGCTCTCACTTGCCTCTGGTACACAGCTTTGCGCTCGAAATTATTCTGTTTCCCAGAAAGCCCCTTCTTGTCCTGTAAACACAAGAAACATCATCAATAATGCCCTGAAAGAAAATGGGGGCGAGAAGGGGGAAGGACGAGATGTCAGTAAATCTTCTAGAAACTCTCCCCCTTCTAAATGTATTGAATTTTCCCATTCCGTGTGAAAAATAACTACAAACGAATTAATATCAGCACCCCTTAATCCTAGGGCAAGGAGCTGGAACCTCAGCTGGTGAGCTGGGCCCCCTGCTTTCTCCAGCACAGTCACTCTAGACTCTAATCACTCTAGATATACGCAGACCTATGGCCAGAAGTGAGGGGACATCCCGGAGGGAAGTGAAAAAGTGAAATCTCTTTCAGGGGGGCGCCCGACCTCAAGAGATGGTTGCAGCCAGGCTGGGTCCTGGGAGCCCACCTGTCGGATAGAACGTGCCCAAGGCCTGCTATTAAGCAGTGAGCCCGGGTGGATTTCTCCCTGTGGCAGGGCGGGCAGGGTGGGGTGATAGGGGAATGAAGAGATGAGGGTCTCCTGGGTCTGGCTGCAAACTCCAAATTTGCGCTTTACGGACACCCACCCTCGCCTCCGCAGTCACCACCAGCTGGTGGGATTCTGGGCCCTCCCACGCCCGCGTCCTACCCAGCATATGCTACAGAGAAAGCGTGGGAACGCAGGGCAGGCGATGACCCATGCGGGACGCGGGAGGAGACCAAGCCCAGGACCAGGTGCCCATGGCGTCCAGCGTGCTCTCCTGGGCCCTCGAGAGGCTTTCCAGTGGGGTTACTGCCTTCAGTATGTCTGGCGATCCACTCCCCAGCTCCTCTCCGCCAAAAAGTAAAATTGAAAATCTTCCCTGGTCCTGAGTCTGGGAGAAGGCCCTATGAAGTCTCGCTTGCTGAGCTCTCCCTGACCAGGCGCACATGGAAACAAATACAAAATCGAAGGTTCAAGAGCCTCTCTCGGAAAGAAAACCCTGGCTCTCCTCGCAGCTGGAGTCCTCCGATGGGAAGCAGCAGAGACCCTCCACTTGCTCTTAGGTAGTTTGCAGGGACAGTAGCTTCGGATTGGTGACCTTGGGCTGCAGCCATCTAATTTCTCATGCATTTTGTGTCTTATCCATAAAATGAGTGTTCTAGATATCTCAAACGTCCAGGTGACAGCTGAAGCACCGAGTGCATGCGTGCTGCGTGGTTCTTTTTCTCCATCATCACTAGTACAGCAGTGACAAGCCTGGAGCTGCACGCCGTGCTGTGGATCAACCACTCTCCCCCCAACCCCGCCCTCAACACCACGAAAATGCACTTTTAAATATAAAAAAATAAAAACACTGATTTTCTCGCGATGTTCCAAATGGGGCTAATCACTTTCGAGGCCTCTCTGCCTGCTTTTTAAGACAAAAACATTTCCCAAGTTCCCCAGAGATGCCTGCTTTTTCCCTCCAGACCCTGCTTGCCAGTGTAAGCAGAAAAGCGTTCTTACCATCCTTCCTAGGGAGTGCCAGGCACCGCAAGGCCCTGGGCGCGGGGGTGTGGACAGCTGCCCCGTTCCCCTCCAACTCCCCCACCTCCACTGTGGCCTGAGACGCCCAGGCGAGGCGCGCCCCGGGCCGTGTGGATACGCACCTCGGTGGCCTGCTGCCTCCGGAGCGCCACCTGGGCGGCCATGACGCGCTGCCGCTCCACCACCAGCAGGCAGTTGGCGCACTGGCAGTCGCGCCAGCGACAGAAGCGCTTGTGGCCCTTCAGGCAGGACACCACGCCGTGGTTGCGGCAGCGCGCGCACTTGGGCGTGCGGCTCAGCTTGCGCGGCTCCGCGCCGCCGCCTGCAGGAGTGCAGCGCTCTGGGGGACCGGTGCCGGCGGGTGAGGCCTGAGGCGCGAGCGGCGGCCTCGGCTGCAGTCCCCCCTGCTGCTCCGGCTGGCCAGGCATCCCAGGGGACGCGCCTGCCTCCTCGCCGTCGCCCTCTTCTTCCGCGTCTTCGTCCACCTCGTCGTCATCTTCGTCGTCCTCGCAGTCCCCGTCGGCCGACGGCGGGCTGGGCCCGGGGGGCGTTGACCGCGGCGCCCCGCAGCCGTCCTCTTCCAGCTCCAGGCTCTCGACATCGATCTCCCAGTCCCCGGCCGCGGAGCCAGCCTGCGGGTCGGCCATGGCGCTCGGGGCTTCGCTGGGGCCTGAGCTTGGCGGCTCTCACTCTGGGGAAACACAAAGAAATCCAAAGACCCACCGGCCGCCGTCAGGGACCATCCCTGAGCCTCCGGCCCAAAGCTCCTGGTCTGCCCGCCTCCGGCCCCTTGAGTCATCCTGTTCTCATTACATGTCCCTCACTTCCAGGCCACACGTGCCTTTCTTGTATCTCTAGGGACCCCAGGGATCCACAACCCAACAAAGGTTTTATTTTATTAATTCTAAGTGCTCTGTGAGTACCTGACCTTTAACCGTAGCCCTCTCTGGCTTTACACGGGCTTTCCGGACAAGTCTCTGGGTAACTCACTTATCACACACACACAAAATATTGTGTCCAAATAGACCGCCCCAGGCCACTTGTCGGATTTCCCCATACTCAACTAGTATGGCCCTGATGCATATAAAACTATCCGTGGAAGAACTGTTTTCCTTTGATTACAAGTGGCCCTTCAGACTCACTGAAGTACCACTCTATGCTTCCCAAATGCCTCTCATCAGCCTACACCACCACAAGGACCCCTCCTTGGGCTTGAAGAGGTCCTCTCACCCCCCTCCTCAAAATAATCAACTGAAAACCAAAATTTTGTTGTCATTAGAGTCCCATAGGGGCAAAGAGCACAATACAGACGCCCGTCCAGCCTTAATAGTACCTGGGGCGCACAGGGCTGAGCCGCGTGGGCTCTCTGTACTTAGGGCTTGGTTTATATCTTTAAGGTAAGGCATCCAAGTCAAACAGAAAAGATGAAAGATGATTCACGCCCTTTGCCCTCCCTGACACCCCGAGCGGCATCACAGCACTCACCAAAACTTTGAGGCCCGGGCTGGTAGCCCAGTCAAAAGATATCCAGCTTTAGGATCTGGCGCTAGGGCTGCTGGCTGTGCATGCAAACAGAAATCGGGGTCGCTACCCTCAAACACGAGATCGGGAGCTGATAGCTGGAGGCCCGGAACGAACCCACTGGATGGTGGAGGGGAGGGAGAAGGTGGAGGGAAGGAGGGAAGAAGCCAATCAAGTCCTCAGCGACCTAGCCCAGCACATTCCGAACTGCAAAGTTCTGCTCGGTCTTCTGCAGCCTCGGGCGCCTCACCTTGCTGAGGCCGCTTTCGGCTTCCTCTGACCCAGGCTGGGCGGGAAAGGTCGGGCCGCCCCCGCCTGGCTCAGATCGCTGGCTCACCGGGCGGGCGCGCGCAGCTGCATTCAGCGCAGCGCCACTGGCTTCAGTCTCTAGACTGCGCTCCCCTTCCTAGTATTATCCGCTCAGGCCCCGCAGCTTTACGTCCTCTGATTGGCCGGTTGTGAGGCGGTGTGAATACTGATTGGTCGAGGCACGCTGGCCGGGAGCCCTCCGCCTCCCCGCGGTCTACACTCTCCTCCCTGAAGCGCTCCGCCAGAGTCCGCCTACCCGGCCTTCGGTGCAGCCGGGTCGCCTGTCCAGAATCTAAACCCGAGGTATGACGGTGCCTGCGAGAGAGAAGTCACCATTTATCTCGCGGACTGGGAAACAAGCAGAGATACATTCTTAGAAATGCGTTGTCCACAAGAGAAGGTAATAAACGACGAGGAAGAGATCAGAAAGACCAGTATTGGTCTCTATCAGCATCACAAGCATTTCTGCGACTCAATCAATCATTAATCCAAACTGGGCGTAAAAATGATGCCTTTCTATCGGGGCGTACAGGGACATCCTTCTTTCTCCTGCAAGAGTACATCAATGGTTACCTGGCACCGAAACTCCTAGTTAGCATACAAATGGCCTGTTGATATTTCTGTGTCTAGTGCCACCTATTCTCGAAGTGCCAAATAGCTCCTCATTAACCTTCACCGAGCCCGTGTGGCAGGTGGCCAAGTCAACTACAAGTCACTTACATTTTTCTGTTATATCAGTTGCTATTACAGTTAATTTAGGGAAGATCAGAAATGCACGCTATTAAGAGACTTAGGTAAATCCATTCACCCTAAGCATGCATTTAAACAAAGTTATTTTTAAAAAGATGACTACTTTTTAGTGTGCATAGTTGTATTTATACAACTTTCTAACGACTCCCTCAAAAAATCCTTTACAAAATGTTTAACAATAAAAAATTTTCAACATATTAAAAGAAGGAATTAGTCTTCTAATTCAACGCTGCATTCTATTTCTTGAACTCAATTTACAATACTATGGACGCTTTTCTAACTGCATCTGTAAATAATCAAGACCTCTCGAGTAGGATCTCTTTAGGAGACTACAAAATTGGGTATCATTGCACTGAGTACATAGTAGGCCCGCAACAAATATTTGTTGAAGGGTGGGAATTCCTGACGTAATTCCAACGTTACTTTTCTCCGAGTTTGTCAGAATGTTAAAAGTTAACCTGGATCCGAGAAGTGGGAACAAAGGCAGCTTAGGAACTACCGTGAAACTAATGCGACCAGCCAGAAGCACTATTCTCAAGCCTTCAGTGATGTTGGAAACTTCCTCCCCGGTGACCAGGCACTGGGATTCCCATTTGTACGAGTGCTTCTTCCCAGAGCCTCTTGCGAAGCCCAATGAAGGAAGTAGAGAAACAGTCCTGCTTATTCCCATCTGCTTTTCTGTAGCTCTGGCGACTCAGAGGGTGACTTGGGAGCGGTGCGCGCTCCGACAAGGGACAGGGGGGTCATACAGACTTTTACTTCCTCTCCCTTGACACCACCTTTTAATACCAGGTTCTTTTTGCACATTTTTTTATACCCACTCATCAAAGCACATTTCTTTCACCTGCACTGGAGCGTTTAAATTCTTGACCGCAACAGAAATATGTTCCTATCCCCGTTTTTCCAACGACGAAACTGAGGTTCAGAGAGGAGCCCTGGATCACCCAGTAGTCTCGGGAAGAGCAATGGACCTTGTCGACCTCTGTTCTGAAGTCCCACAAACTTTGCAGAGCCCCTCACTCCCAGCAAGAAAGACTCGCCATGGGTTTGCTTTTTTAAATTTTATTCCCCTGCACCCCTTCTGATTTTAGTACCTGGGATTACTACCAGCAGCCCTCCTGTAACAGGACCCAGCACGTTTTTATCAAATCACTCTGTTTTTTCAGCGTCTTCCCTTGCTAGCTACATTTCTGCCTTTGCAAACAGGCTTCTGCCCCGCGACGTGTATGCAAACTACAAACCCCCACCACCGCTGGCCGTGTGTGCATGCGGTTGGCAGGCTGGGCTTTTATTTTATTTATTGCTTTTAAGGTTAGGGGTGGTGGTAAGGAGATGAAATCATTAGCCCTTCACCAGTTGTTTTAAATGTTAAGAAACAAAATCAAGAAAGTAGGTTTGCTAACTTTGGGAAACTAGATTGAGGGGAAGGGGGACCGGAGGAGAAACAGGAGAAAGGGGTGTAAGCCTCTGTTCCCAAAACTGAAAGTAAACGAGCAACCGAGCAGCTCTTGAACTAGTTCGAAATTTTAAAACTGCTGCATAAGGAGGAAACAAGCGGGATTTGTGTACAATAAACCACGCTGGCTGAGGCCAAATGGGAGATGGGACTGCAGGTCCCAGCGTATGCAGAGAAAAAGGCCCTCAGAATGCTCCGGCAGAGCCACCAGCCTTCTTCCTGTGTGTGCTCCATCGGTACTGATATAGGGAGCTGAGCCCCAGTGCTTCCTGGAGGACCTCAGCCCGTGGGTCCCAGCGGGGTGGGCTCAGGATTGTTTACTCCCTAGCTCTCAACCCTCACCTCTAGCAAAAACGTGCACAACAGCCCCACTGCTCTCTCCAGACATCTTGCCCATCTCCACATGCCCCCCCCCCCCACCAGTCCCACCCTCCCTACACACCCGTCTGCGGCACAGGGGAACAAGCAGCTGTAATCCTAACTCAGTTGAATTACACTCAATCAATCCGCCCGGAATGCCTCCAGAGAATCAGGATCCCAGCAATTACTGGGAAGCGAGGTCGTGGGGCGGGCCGAGGGGGAGGAGAAAGAGGGTCTTTATCCTGGGACGAACTTCAGGAAGTCCGAGAAGCTCCGATATTGAATGGGAAAATAAGTACACTTTGGGGAAGGGGAGGAGTAATTATAGATTTTACCGGATTGTGAAAGGAATCTACGGCTGCTCAAACTGTTTAGTAAATTAAATATTCAGAGGGAATAGGAGCCAGAGAGCCTGGGCTCGAGCTGTTTGTTCCACCGGCTAGGTGATCTTGGTCAGTTATTTTTCTGCAGCTCAGTTGCCTCAGTTGCCTCATCTGCAAAGGGGAAAGAGTAGCCTTCCTTGGCCCGACTCCGCAATTATGAGGATAGCAGGTCTTCACAGGTTAGGAGTTCGGTACAGACGTTGATTTCCTCTGGAGGTAGCAGCACAGCCAGTCCGGGAGGGCCCGGCCAAAGCGTGCCTTGAAAACTTGATTGAAAGGCGAGGGCTCAAGGAATTCAGCTCCCCTCTCTTGAGGTCCCTCTCTTAAAAGGGGTCAGGCCGTGACTAAGGACCTGGTGAGGTGAGGAAACAGAAGTCCTTTGCCTTGTAAACCGACACCAAATTACAAAGTACAATTCGGAGTCCCTCTTGTAAATTACAAAGCAACTGGGCCGCTGTTGACTCAGCCCATGGAGCTCGGCCGGCGGGGCTTGCCTCGTGGAACTGACTCGCCTGGGGCCCCCTTCCCCCCTGCCTCCCTCTCCCTTTACCCCAAATCTCTCTCACCCTGTATCCCTTCCCTTTCTGGAGCTGCTCAGACCCACCCGGTGAGAATCTCTCTTTGGGCGAGTCACGCATGGGAACCTCAACAAAAAAAGAAGGAGGCCCAGCACTTTGGGAGGCCGAGGAGGGTGGATTGCTTGAGGCCAGGAGTTCAAGACCAACCTCGGCAACAGGGCGAAGCCCCGTCTCTACTAAAAATACAAAAAAATTAGCCGGGCGTGGTGGAATGCGCCTGTAGTTCCAGCTATTCAGGAGGCTGAGGTGGGAGGATCGCTTGAGCCTGAGAAGTCGAGGCTGCAGGTGAGCCAAGATCGCGCCACTGCACTCTAGCCTTAGGCGACAGGAGTGAGACCCTGGAGACTGAGAGAGAGAGAGAGAGAGAGAGAGAGAGAACTCTTTGTTGTTGTTGTTTCCTGGATGAGGATGGTTTTCTTGTTTTCTTCAAACACCCTGCCACAAATTTAAAAATAAAATAAATAAAGGAGGAAAGTGAGTTTCAAACTGGCTCCCGCTCACCCATCCAGTTCCTTTTACGAATTTCATCCCACCCAGTTCTCCCCGGAGCCACGCAGCACATGTGGCTTCCCTCTCGCGTAGCCACATAGGCTTGGATCCCATTGGAGGGTCCCGACTACTGCATCCCGGCCCTGCCACTTCCCACTTCGCTCACAGAGCTAATCGCGGGAGTTGATCCTGCCCTGAGCATTCCCCCCACACATCCCCCACCTCCGCCCGGACTCAGCGCGGACAGCCCAGCTTAGAGGCCGAGCCTGACAGAGGCGGGTTAGAATGCGGATCTGCCCCTCCCTGGCTAGGGGTAGTGAGGAGGTCCCTTAACCTTCCTCTCTGCCTCACTTTCCTCAGCTGCAAAATAGAGTTCACCTAAAAGGAGGCGACGCGTGTAGACGCCCTGGCATGGTGACCCGCCCATACTGAGCATTCAGTGCTTGGGATAATTTGTATTATTTTTGTGGTTATTTTAACTCCATGAGCTAGCCTGCAAAGAGCCCGAGGCTGGGGGAAATCCGAAGCCCGATTTCCTCCCTATTCCACTCAACTTTCCAGCTTCGGAGGCCTCCAGAGGAGGGTGGGGGCCTGCGGGAATCCTCGCCTCCCACCTCCAGCCTAAGTCGCCTTGCTAAATCAACCTGCCGCGAGGGCCCAGGGTGGCGACTAACATTTGAAAACGTCTGAGCATCCCAATAGAAGTGCTTTGCTGTGGCCGGCTTGGCTGTGGTTTCTCCAGAGCTGACCTCGAAGGCACCTCCTTCTGTGGAAAGCTACTCAACGTTGTACCGTCTCACGACTTTGACCGGCTGCGGACGCGGCGAAATAAATAATCCCAGATGGGATTGCGGAGATATGATTTCCCAATTTACTTTGCGTAATCAAATATACGACCTGTCACAAGCCATGGGGGAGGGAGAGTGGAGACTGCGGGAGATAACTGCTCTCCGCCAGGCTGTTAGAATTCTCCCTTTCCCTGCTCCGCTCGTCGAAAAAACTGAACAAAAAAGACGGTGCGATCTAGACTCTCATCTCTCCTCCGTGGGAAGCAGGATTTAAATCATAGACACACAAGGCCGAACAAGAGGCGCTGAGTCCATTCCCTCGATTTACAAAGGAAAGGAAAACTGAAGCCCAGAGAAGTTCATGGGAGTTGCTGGGGGACACACAGCTAAAACAGTGGCTGTGCGGGGTCAAAGAGTAACTCCAGCTCCATGCCTTCACACAGTCTTTTTAAATGTGCTCTTTGCAGTGGGATACGGAGTCAGACGCCGACTATGAAGTAATCGTCCCTTCCTAGCATATCTATCTGGAGGATCTGCCAGCCTGCCTGTCCCAACCCCCGGCAGCTTCCATCCTCCATGCTGGGAAACGTGGCTCAATTCACTTGGGGGGCTGGTAGCAGCCAGGAGATGAGGCAACTGCAGACTTTCTTGACTTCTCAGTACCCATTCCAAATGGTCCTCAGGGGAGGCAGATACTGCGGGCTGTACTGGGGCCTGGGTTCCACCCCTGGGGCTGTGGCCTTGCTATGGAAGGCAGCCCTGAGAGTGCATGTGGCTGGTTGCCACATCAGGAGACACACACCTCTCCACCTCCGAGAGCCTCCTTGCAGCCCCAGGGGGCCTCACGACTAACTGAAACAGTAAACCCTTAACTCTGAGAACTTTCCACTCCCTATTCCCATTCTATTTTGGGGTTTTACATTTCAAGGGGGCAGACTTTATCCACACTGAAATCACTCTCCATATTTTCCCAACAGTCTAACAACCAGGTAGAGAGGAATCAAGGCGGGGCAGAGGTGGGGGTCGGGGGGAATGCCAAGTGTTGGTAAGGCAGGTGCTATGATGAAAAGTTAACTTCTTCCATGTGTATGAACCCCTCAGCAAATCTTTTCACCTTCCTGGGCCTGGGCTTCCTTGACTGTAAAGTGAAGGAGGGAAGTACATTGATTTCTAGGTTCTGTCTCAAACGTTAAAGACTGTAACAAATCTTAACTCCCATCTGATAGACTGCTTGCTCAGCTAGCAGGATCCAGGGTATGAAGAAAGTCCAAGCTGGACAGGAGGAGGAGAGGAGAAGGAAAAGAAGGTGGCGTGTGGGGAATTAGAAACAAGCTTTGGCATTGGTTTTGACATTTTGGTTATATTTTTGCTCCTCTATGCTACTGCTATTAATCTTACCTAGTTAAAAATGTAGGGGTGAGTGGAATCTATCAACTAGGGAAACGATGGGACATGGAGTAGTTTCACAAAAGATTCAGTTTCCTAGAGCCCAGATCCAATAAGATTCATCCAAGTGACAAAGAAGGTTGCCACAAGTCACAAAGGTTCCATGATCCTGTGGCTTCTAGGTCAGGTTCATTCTGACCGGACTTTAAGCCAAAAATTACCAGGCTTCCTTAGCCCTGTCCTGTGCGAAGCTGACTCTGAGGTCTGAGTTTCAGCTCTGTGGAGGGCTGAAATATTTCCTTTCCTGTTAGCCCCAGGAGGTCCCTCTGAAAAGTGTTCTTGCTGGAGGAGGGATTCCCCCCAATTATGCCAGAAGAATTCCTGTGCTCAAATTTTACCCAAGCCTGGGAGAAGACTTGCTCAGAACACATGCTCCATAGTGTTTTTCAGGATGGAGTGGGAGTGAGAAAGGAGTGTCTCAGAGGAGGGGTCAGACTGTACTCGGCTCTGTCGTTGGATAGCCAGCGACTCCCCATGATGTCCAGGTGACTGAAGTGTGATGCTATGTTTTGCAGCCAACTGGCAAAAGCACAGACACCTTTAAAGAGTACTTGACCTGCCTAAGAGAAAGATTAATTTTGTCCATGAAATAAGTAGCAAAAAATATATAGTAAGATTCTAGGGATTCTCCTGTTCTACTCCTGGTTTTGCCAACTGAAGTAAACCTTGACCTTGGGCCACTTTTTCTCACCATCACCACTTTAGGCTTCTGCAAAATGAAGAGGTTGAAGTGAAACCAAATCACCTTCCCTTATATTTTTTGTAGTTCTAAGTGGGGTGAGAAAATGGAAAAGGCCTGCTCGAGGGTTTCTCCACTGGGATGTGGGGGCGGGGCAGGAGAAAGAGGGGACAAGGAGATACCAAAGCCAGCTTCCAGCACGCTCCTTGTAACAAGGCGCCACATAAATTTTAAGGGCCTGGAGGAAATCTTCTCTTTGATAATGCGGACCCCGGAGAGCAGGCGGTGCTCTAAAGGAGGGAGATGAGCAAGTTCCAAGGGGGCGGGCGAAAGGGAAATGTCACTTGCTTCCCACTGACTTAACGCGGCAGGAGCGCAGGTGCAAGAAACCCCCGGACCCTCCCTCCGGCCAACCCCCGCGCCCCACCAACCCCCGCCCCAACCCTCCACTCCTGCTCCCAACTTTAGCCGAAAATTTATTGACGAAGTGAGGCCAGGCTAACAACACTGCAATCCCAGGCTCTTTGGGCCCCATAAGAATGCTTTGATCTTCCCCCAGCTCTAGTGGTCCTCAGCCGATTGCGTGGCCAAACGCCAGGGCTACCCGCGGCGGGTCGCCGTACGGGGCGCAGCGGGAGGAGGCCGCGCGGGGGCGCTGTGGGGAGGACACGCCAGCCCGCGCTCAGCAGCCGGGCGTGAGACTCAGCACGCCCGGGTTCCGCGGCCTCCGCGCTCCCTCCGCGTTAAATCATCGCCCGGTCTCGCCCTCTTCTCCAGCGGGGTCGGCGGTCGGAGGAGAACAGTGATCGAGTTCGAAGTTTGGAGGGTCTCTGCTTCTCTGGGGTTTCTGTCACTGCTCCTTCCAGCCCTCAAGCGGCTACTGCGAAGAATGACGAAGGGCCCTACTTGCGTAGATTCGTGGGATGATTTTACCAAGAAGGAAAAGGGGGAGAAGAAATCACAATTATTGAGGGCCCATCCTTTGTCAGATTCCGTGTCAGACCCTTCCAACTTGGCATTATTGCCTCTTCACAACTCTTTATTTTATAGTCAAGGAAGCAGGCTCCGAGAGACTGCCTAGAAAAAACAGAACTCAGATCTGAATTCGAAGCCGTCCCACACCCATTCCTGTACGGTTCCCAGCATAACTGAGCTAGAATGGCCCTGATGAAAATGAACTTAGATCCCAGCTGCTTGTGATGGAAGCCAATCCCGGCCTTCCCAAGCTTACAGGTTTTTTCCAGAAGAAGCCAACTTGATCTCCCTGAACACAAATTCAGCAGGCTCTCATCTCAGAACTGCCTCCAATCCATCCCATACCCCTTCACCCTTCAGTCCTTGGTATTTTCTCCGATCACACCTTCCACTCCTCCTTCATGTTTGCAAGTCTCTCCCTGCAGAATCTGCCCTGAGGAGCAAAGGACATTTTTCCGTGGGGAACAGAATTTTAGAATTTCCCTTTGTACCCAGTGAGAAAGACTAAAGTTTGGTATAGGAAATAACCCAAAGACAAATCTATACACTGCATAGAACACAGGAAGCCTGGACTCTGAAAACATAAAAGACACCAAATCATTCCTGGAGCACTTGTGAAGTTTTGGAAAATTCCTTTAACCTCTCTAAACCTCAGTCTCCTCATTTGTAAAATGAACATAAAAAATATTTGTTCTTGCCTATGTCAATGGCTTCCTGATTTCCAAATGAAAAAAAAAAGCAATTGGAATTCTTTGAAAATAAGAAATCATTTAAAGCATAAGATATGAATGAGCCTTCTTTTCTTATTTAGTTTGCTTTCTAATCAGGAACCTCACTCCCTGAGTAACAAGTTGGTAAGATCAAATAAGACAAGTCTGGGAAAGGCCACAAAGGGAAATATGGGTGCTGGTTTATTAATTATTGTTCAAGCAATACCCTTTTCTAAAATGAAGCTGCCATTATGTTCCTTCATCAGCCATATAAGAAATCCAGTGCCTAACCTCCCTTGTGGCCAGTGAGGAACAAAGCTCTGGAATTTTTACATAGATTTCTATTTCCCTGTGGAAGAAAGGAAATGTCATTCTCACTTTGAAGAGGAGGAGGGATGCAGCAAGGTAATAAACCCTTTCTAAATAAGCACGTTGATTCAATGCTTTTCATTTCTCTTCAAAGGAAACCCTGTTATTGTGCAAGAAAGGATGAGTCCAGCTTCAACTCTTACCTCACTCAGCTAAGGCTGGTTTCCAGCTGGAACTATAAGCTGGGCTGTTTTCTTTTGTATTACTTATACTTTTAATTACGGAAATTTTAACAATATACAAAAGTAGACCAATAATATAATATCCATTACTATAACCCAGTAGAGTAACATCCATACCTATATATCCATATGGGTATGTAATATCTATATATCTGTTAACCAGATTCAACAGTTATAATGGACCCATCTTTCTGCCCATCCCTGCTCAGGAAAATTCTTCAGAACGTCCACTACATTTCTGTCTATTAAAACCTACAGCTGGCCAGAAGCGGAGGCTCATGCCTGTAATCCCAGCACTTTGGGAGGCTGAGATGGGCAGACGGTTTAAGCCCAGCAGTTCGAGACCAGCCTGGGCAACATGGCAAAACCTCATCTCTACAAAAAATACAAAAGTTAGCTAGGCATGGTGGTGCACACCTGTAATCCCATCTACTCGGGAGGCTGAGGTGGGAGGATCACTTGAGCCCAAGAGGTTGAGGCTGCAGTGAGCCATGATCATACCACTGCTGCACTCCAGCCTGAGTGACAGAGCAAGACTCCTGTCTCAAAAAAACAAAAACAAAAGCAAAAAACCTGCAGCCCCATTTATTGAGTTGGTAAGATTTAATTATACCAATTGAATGGAATTTCTGGGACCTTAGATCTGATACTTTTCTAGAACTCACAACCTTGTGATAAATCATCTGGACAAGATTCTCATTGAGAACCCAGCTTGATGCCAGTAGACTAGGAACAAAGATATAAGTAGCAGGGGTGAGTCATAACCCTAAATTCTAGAGTCTAGAATCTGACCTCTATGCAGCTTTTCTAACCAATTTGGGAAATTTCCTGCATAACACATAATAATTATTCCCTCAAAGGGTTTAGGATTGTTACGCTGTTAAGGGTCTAGAATTCGTTCTTTTAGCAGAGACTATCTCAGCCCTGGCTTTAGAACTACACACCTGTTGTATTCCTCTCCCCTTAGAGACTTACTCTTTTCCCAGGAGTAAAAACACCTCTTGAGCCCAGCCTAAGACCTCTTCAACTCCATCACATTCATGTTAACAGGCAACCTCCCAGGATCTCAAAGAACAGAGTTTTGATTGTTGTTTTGTTTTCTACAGTTTTCCTTCACCCTGGTTTGCACAATTCATGCAGACATCTGCACACTTAACTTTCATCCACTTAAGAGTCACAAAGTCAGTAGATTTGGCTTATCTTTTCCAAAAGAACTAGCTCTGACCTCGGTATACAGTTCAATATACGAAAGCACATAATCAAGTCTCCAGTCATGGCACTCTTGTAACGTTCCCAGACACTCTGTGCTGTTTGGCAAATCTATAGGGTAATGAATATTGATGGCTCCCATACATGTGGTGTTAAGATTTGTTCAGCCAAAAGTTTTTTCCTGCACTCTCTTTTAAGAATATGTCGCTAGAGTTGTCTTAAAATTAGTTTATACTCTGGCAGCTTTATTTAAATGTCAACCAGATGCAGCGTTTCATTATAATGTTTTCCTTTTTTTATTTGTCCCTGCAGATTGTTGGTGTTTTAAAACATTTTTTTTAATCTTTCTGTCTTTTCCTGGCTGAAGATAAAATATTTAAAAGTCGATAAACTTCCTCACTTAACACATGTTTAAATTTTCTTTTCTGGCCACAAGATCCCGGTTCCTGAATTCCAAATGTTTTTCAAGACCCAAGTAGAGTAACTGCATATTAGGTAGCTTAACGTTCCTGTAATGGTGACTTTTGCACCACAGAAGGGACCTGTCAGTTACAACCTTTTTGCCCTCCATTTATAGTTACACACACACACTTTCATTCAAAGCTTCTGTTTTCACTCCTTTCCAAAAATACTATCTTTCTGGGTGAAATTTTTCACACAGAAACTCAGCTCTCCAGCAATTTCATTTTTTTAGGAAAGCTTGAGTAAACTAATTCTTAAGTTATTTGAGGGAGCTAACATACACTGGTTTTAAAACCTAGATTCCTGTGTGTTAATAATTAAAAATTGAAAGAGGAAAATAAGCCTGCAATGAGAAAGACTTTTGAAGCTTTGGAAGTTATCAAATGGTAAAAAGTGAAAGTAATTTTAAATCACTTTATAGATTCTACAACATTTATTAAATATTTAGGATGACAGAATTGTTTCCATTTCTCTGAGGTTCAATAATTATAATAAGCATTCATTGCTACAGGGGCATATATATTTGGTAGGCTCAGATAAATGCAATGTTTTTATCACAGCCACAGGAAAGGTTTTTGTTGTTTATGTTGCTGGTGTTTTTTAAACAACTCCTCTATTTAAAAAAAAAAAAAGCACATAGAAATAAAAGAAACTCTGATTATCCTGTATTGTGCACAGAAATACAAAATAAGAATCTAGAAATTTTAGAATATTCAGCTAAAAATTCACATTGTGTGTAAATGGCATTTACTGGGAAGATGGTGATTCTTAACTGCGGAATTTTGTCTAGAAATGTTGATAAATTTACATCCTAATGGGATTGATCTCACATTTGGTTTTGCTTACATGTTTATAAAGCATTAAAGTTTGGTTAGCCAAATTTCTCATACTTGATATGTATCAGAAATTGTATTTAAAAGCTTTGCTTCTAAAAACTAATTTTGTTGTAAAATTAGTTTCCTGAAATGAATAAAACCAATTAAATTGATATGAAAAAGACTAAGGCTGTGGTACCTGGTTTGGGGAAGGAGGTATCTCAGTAGTACCAACCGTTTAATTTCTATTTCTTAATAATTGTTTGCAAAATTTTTAATGAAGACAACCAAACTAGACTATTTTTTAATTAGTCAATAATTACAACATCCTAACAAAGGAATTTGAGGGTGTAATTTATCAGATGCATTGGATTATTCAGGAGTAACAGGCAAGGGCTATTCCACATGATGCTGCTTGCTTTATGCTACTGTGTTATTTAATATTCATTCTCACAGACCCTGATCCCAGTCTCACCTTCGCTGGGCATTTCATCCAACCAAGAAGTAATTAATCTCAATTCAAGTCAGCCCTACTAAGTCTCAGGAGTCATGTTGAAATTTTGGGCAGCTGCTTACAGAAAAACCAGAATGGAGGGAAAAGCTACACATAATACTCTACCATTCATTTCCTCTGTGAAAACATCCTAAGGGGCTTTCAAAGGCATTTCTACGAATGCATTTGTTTTCACTTTCGTGTTCTCACCACTTCAATCTACTTAATAGTGAAAAATATTGAAGGAGCTTTTTTTCTTTGTATGCAGTGAGGTGAGTTTTTTTTTCTTAATTCAACTGTGGACGAAATTACTGAAATTTTTAAAGGCCATATTTGATGGCATTCCAAGATTCCAAGTCATAACTAAATCATCCTAATGGGTTTGAGAAATTAAATTCACATCCATCAAATAGGCTGTTACCAGAACACCCAGAAGGCAACTGAGGCAACAAGCTAAGTAATTCAAAGACTCAAAATGCTTTATCACTTGGGCTTGGGGAATTGGGCAGCAGGCCATGTCTCTAAATAGACATGAAGAGATAATTCTTACAAACGTAAGCAGTAGTCCATTGACGTGACAGGGCCTCAGAGACCAGCAAAACATTTGTTTAACTTCATTGTTATGCCTTGCCAGTGGAGCAGTTTCTAAGCAAAACATAGTTATGAGCACCGCGGTAAGACAGCCAAAGCAATTTACTACACAGAGCCCTTGCCTCTATCTGTGTGTACTTGGGACTGTGATAGGCAGGTGATTGAACTAAGCTTGCTAAGCATGCAGTAATTAGTGTGTATAAAATATACAATTTTATAAAATATGAAAGTTAATATTTATAATTTTTTAAATGTTTATAAAAGCCCTGGACCCAACTCTTCGCCCTGTGCAAGCAAATTTTAAAAGGAGGGTGTGGCCTCACTGATAAGAGACCTAAAGGAGATGTTGATATCTCATGGAAGAACATTCCAGCCAGAGAAAACAGGGAATGCAGTGGCCCTGAGGTAGGAATGTGCCTGGTGTGTTTAAGGAATGAGAAGGGGCAAGTGCAGCTAGGTCAGAGTGTACAAGGGAGGCAGTGCTGATCCGTGAGTGTTTGGGGTGGAGAGGGACAGATCATATATAGCCTAGAGGACTTGGGCAGACACTCTCAGGGAAATGGGGAACCTTTAGGGATTAGAGGAGATGACATATTAATAAGTAAACCAAAGTGTAAAGCATTAAAGCAGTTTGTATCATTCATATCAGTCAGTGTCTGAGCTCCAACCAGCACTCAAGCTATTTTGTGTAAAATAAAAACACTACTATTGCTTCTTGGCCTTTTGGCTACCATCAAGTGTAAAAACACTACTATATTTATAGAACACTCACCTAGGCCAGATGCATGAGTAAATAATCTAATTCATTCCTCAAAACCATGCTCTAAGTCAAAAATCTTGTCTCTTTTGTAGTTGAATGAATAGACTTACAGAGGTTAGGAAACATACCAAAGCTCACACATGTGCTCATTTATTGGTGGGCCTAGAACCCAAAACCAAGTAGATCTAACTCCAGAGCCCGTTCTCTTAATCATTGTTCATGGAAATGGCAGAAGTCTCAAACATACATTACATTTGAATATATACAATTGCATACAGATGATTTGTATATGAAATGGTCAATATCATCTGTATAAGTGCATCCTTTAGTATTGCTAACATTTGAAAACCTGGGTATAGATTGTTGGCAAGTGGCACTACATAGATAAGTGGTAAGCTAGCTGCCATTAACCTATTTCTAGCAATACTGTAGTGGAACTACATTGCATGGAGGCCTGAGAGTATACAACCTCTCAGCATCCAGGCTACAGTCTTGTTACTACAGCCTCTCCATTAGCCTCAACAATACCCAAGGGTCGAGTGTGGTGGTTCACTCCTGTAATCCCAGCACTTTGGGAGGCCAGATGGCTTGAGGCCAGGAGTTTGAAACCTGTCTGGGCAACATGGTGAAACCCCATCTTTACAAAAAATACAAAAACTAGCCAGGTATGGTGGCTCGCATCTGTAGTCCTAGCAACTCAGGAGGCTGAGGTGGGAGGATCACCTGAGCTGGGGGAGATTGAGGACTCAATAAGTTGTGATCATGCCACTCTACTCCAGCGTGGGTGACAGAGTGAGACTCTGTCAAAAAAAAAAAAAAAAAAAAAAAAAAAAGCACAGTACCCAAAGGATCAAATACTGCACCTACCCCATCCCTCCAGGACAGAGTTTCTCAATTTCCGGAAAACATGGAAGCCACATATGAAATTTTGGTCCCCTTTTCCCCCCCAAAAAAAGTGCCTAGTCTAGCACCCATACAGGTGCTAAATCAGCAGGTCTGGGGTTTGTTTTTTGTTTTTTGTTTTTTCGAGACAGGATCTCGCTCTGTCATGCAGGCTTGAATCAGCAGACCTGAAGTGGGAACCAAGCACTTTGATGCCCACCAAAGATTAAAAATCATGGACCTAGAGGGTCAAGTCTGTAAGTGCCATTCTATCCAGGGAACTTGTCCAGCTCTGACATAACTGAAAGGCTCACTAGGTAAATATATATCCAACAAATTCTTCTTTTTTCTTTTTTCACTTTAGAATTATAAACATTGCATCAATTGGGTAAGCACCCAAACTCAGTATTTGAGTCTAGATATATTTTAAAAAGGAGAGACATTGATAGGTACTCTCATAAACAAAAAGTAGGCAGGAAATGTTGTCTTTGCAAAGACGGGGACCCCCTGGCTAACTGGATCATTGAATCAGGAAGCACTGATGGCCACAGACAGGATGGCAAATGGCTTCAGTTCCAGTCCCAACTTAGCTTGACGGTTTGTGGGTGCCGGCCCTGTGCCTTGAAAAGGATTCTGAGGCTGGGCAGGAAAGACAGAGTGATTGATTAGCAGTGTCTGCCATGGATGTGCAGATGAAACACACTTTACATGAGTGTTAAGTGGGAAAATGTCATGTTAGAGAAAGGCATCCTACCTTATTGAAAAAAGAAATTAGGCCTGGTGCAGTGGCCCATGACTGTAATCTCAGTACTCTGGGCGGCCAAGGCAGGCAGATTGCTTGAGCTCAGGAATTCAGACCAGCCTGGGCAACACGGTTAAACCCTGTCTCTACAAAGAATGCAAATATTAGCCAGGAGTGGTGGCACACACCTGTAGCCCCAGCTACTTAGGTAGGAGGATCACCTGAGCCTGGGGAAGTTGAGGCTGCAGTGAGTGGTGATCACACCACTGCACTCCAAGCCTGAGTGACAGAGAAAGACCCTGTCTCCAAGAAAAAAAAAAAAAGAAAGAAAGAAAAAGAAATTAAATTACAAGAAACATCAAAATTTATTCTTAGTAGGTGAAAATCCATCTATTATCTACTCAACCATTAGGAGCATTCAGATTGAGATTTCAATAGAAAGCCCAGTCTTTACAATATTATTTGTTAACTTATCTAATAATGCTAATGTTTAAGAAGAAGGGTAAATTTAATTATCCTATGGTTTATCAAGCATATTGTAGTGAATGAAACTATGTTTTAATGTAATCCTGCAGCTGGATTAAGGCCAACAACACTTAGCTAATCATCAAATTGTTCATGTACTGACACCGTTATTTTTAATCTAATGGGTTGTTTGTTTAACTTCTGGCTACCGTATTATGGGCTTTTAGCTTCTTCCTCTGATGTTTTTCTGAGCCTGGCAGTGTGATATTGTTTGTGTTTTTTTTTGTCTTTGTTCCCAAAGCTTGTTGTTGGTTTGTTTTAATATTCTTTTGATGTGTCTACTTGTGAGACAGTTAAATAAACAAATCCTTAGGCTGAGAATATGTGAAAAACAAACCACCATCATCTAACCCCCGATCTCTAAAAATATTTAGGCAGAGGAGGACACAAACAATTTTAGGTCATCCTTCTCTTGCCTCGCAATACAACTCTTGAATCTATTTTTATTTTTTTCTCCTATGTTTATGGAACTATTTGTCATAAATACTTTTTAAAATATTATAATACCCTAGATTATACAGTGATTATTTCTTATTTCATGTAATTTTTAGCATACTTTTTAAAATATTGGAATATCATATTATGCATAACTATGATTTTTTTCTACATTACACATTAGTCATACTTCAACATAAAAAGATATGTGATTCTGGAAAGATAATGAACATCTCACATGATAATGTATACTCATGCAAACATCTCCTAGTGATGTTACAAAATAATAGATGCATACAATCGAGAGCTGGGAGGGACATTAGAGATCATTTACTCAAGGGATTTTCAAATGTATCTTAGCTCAAGAACCTTTTTCACAAAAGAAAGCATCACAGAAGGCCCCCATGTGAAACAGATAAATTCTGAGCCACCCTGATTGAAACACGAAGGGAGATCCTGAGCTGCTCCACTTCTCTGCTTCCCCCAGGCCAGCCCAGGGCAGTGGTCCCTAAATCATGGAGCTGATTTAGGGAAGTGAAGCTTAGTTGGATGCTGTATTATGCAGGATCTGAATCCTGTATAAGGTTTTGCTGAGCATTTTGACAGCAGACTAGGAGCGTTTGTTCGTGTTTCCCTCAGATGGCCCTCTATGAATAGGCTTTGAACACGCATTTCCTTTTTTAAAAAATAACTTGTATTATAAGTTTACATCCATAGTCATTTACACCAATAAGAATAATGTCATTAGAGAATAAAGACCATATGATTTGGCATGCAGGGTTATGGGTGTCATAGTAGCCCAGCACCATTTTTATATCTTGTTTTGATTATAAGACATCCAAAAACTTCTGGTTGCTGCAAAAGGTAATTTTTCAAACTATTTGATTGAGGAAAAATGTACAGACTGTGAAAACACACATATTAATTGTGCAATTCAATAATTTTTTTTTTTTTTTACAGACAGAATCTCTCTCTGTCTCCCAAACTGGAGTGCAGTGACATGAATCACAGCTCACTGCAGCCTCAACCTCCCCAGCTCAAGCGGTCCTCCCTCCTCAGCCTCCTGAGTAACTCACAGGTGTGAGCCACCATACCTGGATAATTTTATTTTTGTTTTTGTGAACACAGGATCTCACTATGTTGCATAGGCTGGTCTCAAACTCTTGGGCTCAAACGATCTTCCTGCCTCAGCTCCCCAAAGGACAGGGATTACATACATGAGCCACCATGCCTGACCACAATTCAGTAATTTTGGGTAAATGCATTATACCCCCCATAACCAATAACCCGGTCAAGATCTAGATGCATATATTTCTGCTTGGCCGACTTTGGGATGAGGGATAAATGCTT
This sequence comes from Pongo abelii, assembly GCF_028885655.2. Taxonomy (NCBI): domain Eukaryota; kingdom Metazoa; phylum Chordata; class Mammalia; order Primates; family Hominidae; genus Pongo; species Pongo abelii. The sequence continues at coordinate 57,743,546 of NC_071998.2, forward strand.
TTTGCAGGGTGCAGGTGGGTAAGCCAGTTCTTATTTGAATGGCAAGTCTTCCTGAGAGGTTCACTTTAAAAGCTGTGAACCAGGCAGGGCCTGAAATCCCAATGGTAACAGTAGCCCAGGGTGTGAGAGAAATGCCCCAACTCCCACTCAGGGATGCTGGGGAGCCTCACTTTCAGGCCACCCCACCCCACCGTTCTGTGAACTCAGGCACTGTCCCAAAGCAGAAACAACAAGTGGACAGTGGATGCCGCCTAGATCATGATGCTCAATGGCATTTTTTATTTGATGGGGCAGGTCGAGCCAGGGAGAAGGAGCTGGAGCTCCCTTTCCCAACGTGCGCTCTCCTTGGGTTAATAGTGAGATTGTTATGAGAGCGAAACCCGAGCCAGGTAATGTGTGTAGGATGTGTGGCTTTATTGTGTCCCTGCTATGTTAATTAGTCTTAGGAGCATGATGGATTGGCAACACGTGTGCGCTCTGAGTCTTAAACCAGCCCTGAGAGTTTAGCACTCCATTAGTTACACATCACAGAAACCCAGGGGATGTTTACTCAAAAAGAGGATCACTTACAGGAGGGAAACATGCTAATTCATTCCTGATACCGTCTGGGGAGAGGGACACCCCATCCACCAGTGAGTAGTGTAACCTGTGATCCAAGACAGAGATGGAATTAGAAGCTGGCGGGAAACTACAGAAAACCCTGGCCCCCAGCCTGGGAACCCTGAAATCTCAAATCCTCAGTTGTTCCTACATGAATCCCTCTGAGACAGAAGTTCAGAGAAGGCTCTGTGTTGACATTTCAATTCATTACCCCGTTCCAGAAGCAAGGAACCCTCTCCCACACCCGTGCCAGGCCACAGAGAAGGGTATTCCTACTCTGCCGTCCTTCTCACCAAATTTTCCAGCAGCTGCTGCCTCTCAGGCCTGGACCAGCTATATCTACCCCCACTGCAACACAAAGGGTACCAAGAGGGCCCATGAAGGGGTGTCTGAAATCCCAGAAATCCGCAGAGGCAGGCGATTATTACTGACCTATTTTTAATTAAAAATTAGAAATAATTAAAATGATTTGATTTTGTGTTCATTCAGAGGGCTTTAGAGAAGATAAGCTCTCTGCTCCCTTCTGACCCTAAGGTTCTAGAGTTTATCAGATTGTATACATTACAATGTTGTCAAAAGCAATTCTGTAGACACGAGAAAATACAGGTGCAGCTAAAACATTAATGGATCCATGAATGGTGCTTACTTTATATTCTCCAGGCTAATATGTATGCAATGTCTACCAAGAACACATGATGTCCAGCTTTATACGGTGCATGCATTTAGGCAGTGATGGAGTTTCTGAGGTATAAATGGCCCTCCCCGCCCAGCGCCGATTTCAAGCTGACATCACTGAACACAAAGTTGGGAAGAGATGTTTACCATTAGCCCTTGCAAGCTGGTAGGAGCAGGTTCAGCCCACCACTACAAATTCAATAAATAAATTGGGATTGAAAATTATCCCCGTGCCTTGCTGCCTTGTTATCGGCAAAGTCTGTCTTCCTTCTCTCCCTTCTTCTCTTTTTTTTTTTTTTTTTTTTTTTTTTTTTGAGACAGAGTGGCTGGAGTTCAGTGGCTCAATCTCGGCTCATTGCAACCTCCGCCTCCCGGGTTCAAGCAATTCTCCTACCTCAGCTCCCCCTCCAAGTAGCTGGGATTATAGGCGCATGCCACCATACCTGGCTAATTTTTGTATTTTTGGTAGAGACGGGGTTTCACCATGTTGGCCAGGCTGGTCTTGAACTCCTGACCTCACATGATCTGCCCACCTTGGCCTCCCAAAGTGCTGAGACTACAGGTGTAAGCCACCGCACCTGGCCCTTCCTTCTCTCCCTTCTAATCTCAGGCCCTAAATCAGTATATCTGGGTTCAAATCCCAGTTCTGCTGATGTGAAGCCTTGGGTGTATCCCCTTTTCTCTTTCCTCACGAACAAAATTTGATACTTTTAAAGATGGGCTGTTTTTACAGAGAGTAGAGTAATAGTTATCAGGGGTTGCGGGGCAGAGGGAGCAAGAGAATGGGGAGATGTTGACCAAAGAGTACAAACTCTGAATTCTAAGATGAAGCAGCTCTGGGGACCTAATGTACAGCCTGGTGTCTATAGTTAACAGTACCACATTACATACCTGGAATTTTTTTGGAGAGTAGATCTTGGGCATTCTCCCACCCACAAAAGGTAACTATGTGAGGTGACGGGTGTGTTAATTAACTCGATTGTGATAATCATTTCACAATGTCTACATATATCAAATTATCAGATTGTAGACATTAAATATATATAATTGTATTTGTCAATTATAACCTAAATAAAGCTGAAAATTTTTAAATAGGTTTGACTCTATATGGGTGTTGTAAGGATTAAATACTTACTTAACCTACCATAAAACAGTGATACTCAAACTTCAGTGTACATCGAGATCACCTGGTCTGCTTGCTAAAGCACAGCTTGCTGCGCCTCACCCCAGAGTTTCTGATTCAGCAGGTCTGGGTTGGGGCCTGAGACACTGCATTTCTAACACATTCCCAGGCAATGACATGGCTGTCCAGAGCTCACACTTGGAGAACCACTAACCTAAAGGGTTCCGTAGGGTGCCTAGAATTTATTAAGTATTGGTTTTATGATCATCCATTCCAAGATGTCAGAACCATTGCCTCTAAATAAAGACCATGCCACAAAGACTCCAGGCCTTCCTTAAGTGAAGGTCCTGTCCCAGAAGACTCCTCTGGATCTGTGAAAACTTCCACTGCCGTCAAATAAGGAATAGCAGAGAGAGCTGCCACTCTTTCCCTGCTGTTCCATCCATCAGTCAGTCAACAATTGAACACCAACTGAGTGTCCAGCATGTGTGCCAGCTCTACAAAAGGTAAAGATCAGGTAGGGTTAACGGGCACACACCTTAAAGAGACAGATAGAAAAGGGATTAGTTCAGAGCACCCTAGCCCAAAGGAGAGATCCCCTAAGGGCACCTGTTCTCACATCAGGCATTCAAGTTTGCTTGGCTGTTTGTTTTCAGCAGTTGATCATATGTACGCCTGGGCAGCACAGATACTCACTGGTGACAGCAGGAGGTGATAGGGTCTACTCTAAGCCTCAGGTATGACTCAATCTTGAGAGAAGTACATGGATTAATTTATATTCTGCATCACGTATCCTTCCTAAACCCCTCATTTTGTGTTTCACACTACATGTAAATAACTCAAAAGTATGTAACTTCATATATTTGCTTTTCATTACAATTACTAGTTGCCCCCAAGCCTACTGCATTCGCTGCATACCCAAGAGGGAAGGTAGGAATGGTTACATCTTAATGGCTTTTTAGGTCAACAATGCTACTAGTAATTATTTTTTGCTAAAATAAGTCACAGAAGCCACACCCTGGGATCAGGCCATACGGTAATGGCAGCTTAAAATAACACAAGGGAAAGCAGGGCTCACCAACTGAGAAACAGAATTTTTATGCCCCACTCATTCCCACGAGAACTGCCTGGACAGTGGTTCCCAGCAGCTGGGGTGTTAGGACCCATGCTCTGCTTGATTATGAGACAACTAACACCATCCCTTCCCTGCACACAGCAACCACAGGAAACTACAGGAGACACAGTAGAGTATTGAAAAGCCAGATGGGAATCCCTGGGGAGGCAGGTCCTTCAGACCCTCCATGGACCTTAGCCCTTGAAAGGCTCACTATTCTGATTTTCAGATATACCCAGAAAAGGACTGGCCTAACGTTTCCATCTCACTTTAATGGCTAAATTTCTTCCCTTTCATGCAATACAGTTCCACACTGGTGCCAGCACAAACATTTCCCTTGTACACAGACCCCCCCAACCCAACCCTGTTAGACCAGCTGTACCAGAGCCAAGAAATACTGGCTCCATCCTTCCCCCTTTCCATATTTTTCATTTAGAAGGTAGCTGGTTCCTCCAAAAGCATTTCAAGATGATAATCCTCTTCCTTCCTGCAACACTCAAGCCAGCTGCCTTTCACTTCTCCTGCCATCTTCAAAGTTTCCACAAGGGTTACGAGTAAGTGGGGAGGCAGAGGAAAAGTTAGCCTTCGGCCTGTTTGTTAATGAATCCCACAGAACAAAGACACAATGCCAAAAATGTTGGCGCTATATCATACCCTTCACACAATGAACAAATCGTGCTACTAGAAAATTCCTAAAGTGAATACGGAGTGAGGTGGAAACTAGCCAGCAATCTAAAACAAGAAAAATTTTCCCTTGTGTTTTAAGCACCCATCTTTCCCTCTGTAATGGTAGTCACATTCTTGTGGCTTATAAACCAAAGTCAGAGGAAAAGATTAACAGAGGTGATAATATGAACATTAAAACAATAGAAGGAAAAGGGAAGGAAGGAAGTGAAGGGGGAAAGAAAGGAAAGAGAGAGGGAGGGAAAAGAAAGAGGAAAAGGAAAAATTACAGACTAGTGACAACATTTGCAGGTGAATAGCTTAATTAGGTAAGTATTGTTCAGATAATAGAAAACAACAGTGAACAAAATTCACAAAATAATAAATATAACTAGTAATCAAATACAGAAAGATAGCCTCACTGGAAATCAAAGAAATGAAAAATTAAGTTATTGAGATATGAGTATTAACCTAATAAAGTAGCAAAAAAGAATTTTCTGTTCACAGCCAAAGCCAGAAAGCTTACGGTAAAACTGGCACTCAAGCACTGCTGGGAGCAGTAAAACTTGGTACAATACTTGGGCAAAGCGATTTAGAAATACAAATCAAATGCCATAAATTGTTTCTACCCTTTGACCTGGAAATTCTACTTCTGGAAAAGGAAATAACCCACAAGAAGGAAGCTATACACACAAGTATGTTGAAGGTAACATTTACAATTTTAAAAAAATTGAAGCAACCTAAAAGCCCCACAATAGGGAACAGCTAAGAAAACTGCTGTCCATTCATGCATTCATTTATTCAACAAACATTTAATCATCAGCCTCCATGCGCCAGTCACTCCTTCTAAAGGTAACCAGTAACAGCAGGCGCGTGAGACAGAGTGTACATTTACAGATTCTCCCTTTAAATGAAGAAGTCTCAGCCTTCAGTGGGACACTGGCATATGTATCACTCCCAAGTCATCAGAGAATAAAACACCCAATGTAAATATTAAGGAAATTGATGACAATTGGCCTTGAGGCCTACTTAACTATTTAAGGGCTCTGGAGAAAAGTGTTGGGAAAATCATGGCAGATGGCTATGCTAAGGGCTCCAAGTAGCCCTGAATTCACAGCTCACTACTTTAAGACACTTGAAATTAAATGTACTGGGGCCGAGTGTGGTGGCTCATGCCTGTAATCCCAGCACTTTGGGAGGTTAAGGTCAGCGGATCACTTGAGCCCAGGAGTTTGAGACCAGCCTGGCCAACATGGTAAAACCCTGTCTCTACTAAAAATACAAAAAAATTAGCTGGGCATGGTGACAGGTTCCTGTAATCCTAGCTATTCGGGAGGCTGAGGCAGGAGAATCGCTTGAACCTGGGAGGTGGCGGTTGCAGTGAGCTGAGATGGCACCACTGCACTCCAGCCTGGGCGACAGAGTGAGACTCCGTCTCAAAAAAAAAAAAATGTATTGGAGCCCCTGAGCCTGAGCAACCAGTTGCCTTTAAAGAGCCCTGTGAATATGTACTTGATTCCTGGTTTCTGGGGCGGGGGCGTGGAGGTGATAGGCAGAAGCAGGTGATGGAACAGATCTTCGCTCCCCAATGGGGCTCCATTTCTCAAAACATGTTCCCTGAGCCTTCCTGTGTCCTCAGCACTGTGCCTCTGGCTCTCAGGAGGCCCCATTGACTGTCCAGGAGCAGAGTCAGGGAGCACCGGGCATGAAAGGAGGGGCAGCCAACACGCAGTCAAGGAAGCTGCCCTGTCTTAGGACCATCGGCTGCTTGGGTCAGCCTTGCCAAAGGGAGCCCTTGGGGACGCACCACCTGCCACTGGCCTCTGAGAGCAGCACCCATCTTCCAGGAAGAGTGGGCTGCCCCAGGCACTGACGTTAGGCATGGACACCTGCCTCCAGGCTGCAAATCAGGATATCGGCTAACATGCCACCCTCTAAAGGAGCCACTTTTCCACTTTTCCAAAGATTTTTTTCAATCGGGAATAACTCTTCACTTCATAATTAGAAATGTCTTAAAATCAACCCCCCATGGCAAGATAAAAATAACAAATATAACAAGTTAAGTATTAAGCATAGTACTTGCTGTGTGCGGGATATTATTCTAAGTGCATTACATACAGCAATTCATTTAATTCTCACAACAAACCTGTGAGTAAAGTACTATTTTATAAATCCCATTTTATACATGAGAAACTGAAGCACAGAGACATTGAGCAGCTGGCCCAGGTTACACACTAGCAGAAGGACCTTTTGACCCAGTAATCTCACTTCTGGGAATAAATTAACCAAAAACAGTGAAAATTTATATATACAAATATATTTGTGGTGACATTATTTAACATAGGAAAAAGTTGGAAGCAACCTAGAAAGAACAATAAGCAAAAAACAGCTAAGTAAATACATTCTTTTTGTATGGAATTTGTACTCAGGCAGGCTTACCTCTTTAGAAAGAGAATAACTAGCCGGCCATAGTGGCTCATGTTGTAATCCCAGCACTTTGGGAGGCTGAGGTAGGAGGATTGCTTGAGCTTAGGAGTTTGAAACCAGCCTGGGCAACATAGTGAGACCCCCACCTCTATGGAAAAAAAAATCGAATTAGCTGGGCATGGTGGAATGCACCTGTAGTCCCAGCTACTTGGGAGGCTGAGGTGGGAGGATCAGTTGAGCCTGGAAGGTTGAGGCTGTAGTGAGCCATGTTCATGCCACTGCACTCCAGTCTGGGTGACAGAGAAAGACCCTATCTCAAAGAGAGAGACAGAGAGAGGGAAAGGAGAGGAGAGGAGAGGAGATAAACTTTACTATAATTTACACTATGGGTAAATGGTTGATATACAGCGCCAACTCTTCTGTGCCAACTACTTCTGTGAGTAGTTTTGGGAGAGGGGGGACACTAATGCCTGAAAGATGAGGGACATGGAGGTGGCGGTTAGAGTCAGGGTCCAGGCAACACATTTTGATGACCTCATGGTTTTGCCTATATGAGGTCTGGATACCCCAGTCTTTCCCAGACACAAACTTCTTATACCTACCTCCTCTTCTTCAAAATCAGAAATAAGAGGTAATAATCTAGTTACCCACTTGTTTTTTTTAAGGAAGTAATTGAGCTTTTATTCTCCCCAAAAGCCATAGAACCACTAGCTAATCTAAACCAAACCAAAACTTCTACCCACTGTTTCGCTATGGTCAAGAAACACGTTAACAGCTTTTGCTGTGGGCTTGGATCAAAAGCCTCAAGCTGGGCTACCCAGGGGCTTAGCAGATTCCCATGCCTCCAGGCTAAGGAGCAGCGCCCCTGAAGAGGATTTTCTCAAGTTAGCACTGTCAGTCATTCCAGGGGCCGGGCTAGGGAACAGAGCACAGCTAGGACTGGCCTGCCACCTGTAGCGGCCCCACTCACACCACCTCCCATGCATCTCACGCACGGACAGGCACAAGCACATTCCACCTCCCACCCAACAGACACACTCATGCATGAACTTGCCTGCACGCACACACACACCCTCCTCTCCAGTTGGTTTCCCTCCTGCCTCCTCCACAATGCTCACTGCTGAGAAGCACTCCTTCCTCTGAGGTTCTGCTGGAAGGTGTCTAGGGACACAGGTGAGGCCTTCCTGAGCCCCTGCTCCCATACGGATTGGGAATTACCCCCTTTTACTTTTGAAAAGGCCTTTTTTTTTGAGACAGAGTCTTACCCCATCACCCAGGCTAGCTTACAGTGGCATGATCTCAGCTTACTGCCACCTCCACTTCCCGGGTTCAAGTGACTCTCCTGCCTAAGCCTCCTGAGTAGCTGGGATTACAGGTGCACACCACACGCCTGGCTAATTTTTATGTTTTTATTAGAGACGGGGTTTCACTATGTTGGCAGGCTGGCCTCAAACTCCTGATTTTAGGTGATCCACCCGCCTCGGCTTCCCAAAGTGCTGGGATTACAGGCATGAGCCACCATGCCCGGCCTGAAAAGGCCTTTCTTAATTCCTTCTTTAATTTAATATCCCAGGATGTGAAAAAGAGATTTGGCCAAGAAATCAAGGGCTATCATGGATCAGGTAGTTGTGGACTCTTGGCATTCCCAGTTTCAACATTCACGATTCCAGCTTTCCCTGTGTGACCTTGAAGATCCAGGACATGTGGGCAATGGTGATTTTACTGGGGCACAAATTTGAATCAGACTCACCGCATGGCAGACATGCAAATGAGGCCCTTAATTAGAGTAAGCCTAGCTGAGCACCTAGCATGTACATCTCAGCCCAGCATTGGGGCTCTCTACTGGAAATCTAGAATACATTTACCAAAAGAAGGGAGAGTCATTTAGGCATCTGAGGCTCTCATGAAGGTCTTGGAATATATCACCATAATGCCATGAGTCATCCCTTTTCTCTTTCACTGTCATAAAGACACCAGGAAATGTATCCTTAAGTGTGGGTGGGGATAAAGGATTTGGTTCTGTGAGCTGTGTGACAGTACGACCTGCATGGATCAGTCAGTAGGTCAGGATGTAGATGACATGGGTCCCCAAATCAGGAATCCCCCAAATCAGGATTTCTGTCCTAAGCAAGAGTTAGACAAGCAATGGGCTTCATCCCTTCCTCTGGGAACTTGTGGTATCAGCAAAGAAAACGCAGTCAGAAAGAGAAAAGAAAATGTAAGCTAACAATGACTAACTCCTCAATTCAAGGAAAGATACAAGGACATTCTTGTCTATAGGGGAAAGGTTTCTGTAGTATCTCAAAGCACAGCTTTGATGACAGACATGGCTTAATGTCCAGCTCTGCCATTATTGGGTATAGTATTTCTCTAAGCCTTCATTTCTTTATCTGAAAATGAAAAATAATAAAGTATCTTCCTCACCGAGTTATGAGGTTTCAGTGAAAAGATGTGTATGAACTAGTAAGTGCTCAATTAACATTAAATAGCATTTTTATGATTTTACTACCTGTTAGAGAATGATGGAAATCAGAAATTTCCTGGGTGCCTAAAGCACCACTTTCTCCTTCAGCTGCTTTTGGTTTTGAGGTTTATTTTCCCTGTCTGATAAATGTCTCTGGGTTTTGACTCCTGTGAAGCCAGAGTGACCTCCTGCATTCAGTCCATTCTCTAAGCCTATAGTAATAGGCAAGCCCTACCTTGTGGCTATTAGATAACTTTACTCTCCTGAAAGAGAATTGGAAGGCCAGGGTGGGTCTGTCTGGGCAAACAGCTGGTTAATAAAAGACAAGATGCTGCAAAAGGAAGAAACAACGTTTCAGAAATGGGATGGGCCCCATCCTGTGATGGACAAGACATCTGTTTGTTCCATCTTGCAGATTTGGGAATGCTGGGTCTGGAGCTGTTTTTTCTGACAGCATTAGATGGAATGCTCTATCTATGCTCACACAGGGTGTCTTTTCAACTCCAAATGTAAACATTTAGCTCCAAGAATGGAAGAAATACTAGAACGCAGGAGCAAGCAATTACAACGTGTTTTCTTAAAGGATCCTCCAGTTTGGGACCACTTGATGGTAAATTAACTCTTGATCAACACCCCCATATAGTTTGGAAGGAGAAAAGTTTTAAAACCAGACTAGTCCACCTAGAAGGAAATAATCAAAATACACATATTTGGGAAAGGACTTTTAATCAGATTATATAAAGAACTTTTGCAATTCAATAATAAAGAGTGAAGCAACTCAATTTAAAGAAAAATGAAGAAAATATTTTAATAGACATTTTGTCAAAGAAGATATACAAATTGCTAATAAGTCCCTAAAAAGATGTGTGAAATGCAAATTAAAACCATAATGAGGTAATACTATACATTTATTCAAATGGTGGGTTTTTCAAAATTGACAATATCAAGTGTTGGTGATGATGTGGAGCAACTGGAACTCTCATACATTGTTGGTGAGAATGGAAAATGGCACCACTACTTTGGAAAACATTTTGGAAGTTGCCTATAATGTAAGACATACACTGATCTTATAACCTAGCAATCCCACTCATGGGTATTTACTCAAGAGAAATAAAATATGTCTACATAAGGACTTCTACGTGAATGCTCATAGCAACTTTATTCAAAATAGCCCAAAACTGGAAATAAAACAAATATCCATCAACAGGTGAACGGATAAACAAGTTGTGATATGGCTATGCCCCTGCTATGGAATACTACTCAGCAAAAAAATGAATGAATTAATATATAGAATAACATAATAGAATCTTAAAAACATTATGCTGGCCAGGCATGGTGGCTCACACCTGTAATCCCAGCACTTTGAGAGGCCAAGGCAAGTGGATCACTTGAGGTCAGGAGTTTGAGACCAGCCTGGCCAACATGATGAAACCCCATCTCTACTAAAAATACAAAAATTAGCCGGGCATGGTGGCAGGTGCCTGTAATCCCAGCTACTCCAGAGGCTGAGGCAGAAGAATTGCTTGAACCCAGGAGGCAGAGGTTGCAGTGAGCCGAGATCGTGCCACTGCGCTCCAGCCTGGGCAACAGAGCAAGACTCCATCTGGGAAAAAAAAAAAAATTATGCTGAGTAAAATAAATGAGATATAAAAGACAACATACTGTGTTCTTCAATGTATATGATACTCTAGAAAGACTACTCTAATGTACAGTGACAGGGTTTGCATGGGGCTGGGGTGAGGGGAGATTGAATAGGAAGGAGCATAAAAAATTTGGTGATTCTCAGTACACATATTTCTTTTGCTTAGAATATATGTATAGATACTCCTTATCAAAACACTTCCTACAAAGTTAGAAAGATAAAAAAGTCACTAATGAGAATTTAGTCTATTAATAGATTTGCCCTATTAACCAAAGTGAAATAACAATAGAGAACCAGGAACCTTTTTAGACACTTCAGGCATTCAGTCCTTTCAGGAGCCTGTGAGATCTGTACTGTTATTATCCTCATAGTTGAGGAAACTGAGGTACAGAGAGGATGCTCAGATAGTAAGTGCCTCAGCTGAAAAGTGAAAGAATTAGGATCTGCACCCAAGTGGTATGGCTCCAGGAATCTGCCTTCTTAACCACTTTGCTATGGTGCCTCTCTTGGAGTGGATAATATTTTAGTGTCGGAGACTTTAATTTCCTAGAATTAAAAACATCTCCTAGAAAGAGAAGCAAAACAGAATAGCTCTAAATGGCAGAAGGAGGTACTTCCCAATCAGGATAAGTCAAGTTTCTTCTTGTGAGAAGATCTTTGAAAGGAAATGGGCAACTCTTTGCACAGGTCATTTTTCTTCTGGAGGCAGGAGAACGGATTGAATCAATATCTGAAAGTCCCCTCCCATCCCTTGCCTGCGCTGGAGTTTGTAAGAAGGTTAGTTTGCATGCTGGGTAAAGGAAACACACACCTGAGCCAACATAAGGATCTCAAGCTAGTGAATCCAAAAAAGAGGCATGAAAAGAAACGAGGGAAAAAAGCGAGAAAGGAAGAGTCTACCAAGTACCCCAGGATAAAGAAAAGAGCGCATAGGAGAGAGATGGCACCAGAGACTCTTTCCTGTGCAGTCAGAGATTAAGTGGGAAGGTGAGACAATAAAATCTCAATGCACACTCTTGCACAAGCATACAAAACTTCTCTCTGGCAATTCGTAAGGGCAGGATTCAAGGGAGGTTCATTTTGGTGCCAGGCATCATTACCAACATCCAACAAAATCACCTGACCACGGAAATCTTTGTAAACAAGCCATGCATGAGGAAGAATCGGCCCCTTCCCAATGCAAGCAAATAAGGAGGAGGTCCTCCTGGGAGCCCCAGTTTCCCAAAAGTCTTGAGTCGCAACTACCTAATCACACTTAGCCTCCTTCACACCAACCTGAGGTGGTTTCCTCTGTTCTAAACTCCTTTTTTACAATCTTGGGATGCTTTTCAGATTCTATCTTGCACACGTTTTATATATGTTTTTATTTCCTACTAGAATGTAAACTCCATAAAGGCAATGACGACTCTGCTTAAACATCTGTGTATCTGCCTCAGCATTTACCGTGCATTAGCTACTGGTACATATTTGACAAAAGAAGACAGGAGGGAGGAAGGAAATGAGAGAATAAATAAATGCATCCAAATTTTCTTAAAATTACTAATGATAGTAACCAGTAATATTAAGAAGCAAACTCAGCCAGGCACAGTGGCTCATGCCCGTAATCTTGGCATTTTGGGAGGCTGAGTCGAGTGGATCGCTTGAGTCCAGGAGTTCGAGACCAACATGGGCAACATGGCAAAACCCCGTTTCTGCTAAAAATACAAAAATTAGCCCGGCGTGGTGGTGCATGCCTGTGGACCCAGCTACTCAGGAGGCTGAGATAGGGGGGATTGCTTGAACCTGGGAGGTTGAGGCTGCAGTGAGCCAAGATCGCACCTCTGCACTCCAGGGCGACAGAGCAAGACCCTGTCTAAAAAAAGCAAACTTCCCCAGCCTGCCAAGGCCTCATGCTTCATGATGTTAAAACATCCCTGATGGCTGATGTCTTCTAGGGGCTCCATTGCTTCAGAACCAAATGGTGACTTCTGTCCTTCGTTGTTAGTCTGCCATCTCAACCCTGGCTGATAAATAACTCTTTGGATTGCCATCAGTGAGTAATATTTTCCAGGTGCCAAGTTTTGGATAAGTACATCTGTCTTCCTAGGAGGCTCAGTAGTTTTTTTAATGGGAAACTATAAAACCCCAAATGGATTGGCTTCTACTGGGTGCATCCTCCTCTACCATTCTTATCCTGGTTTGAGTAACAAGATCCAGATGAACTGTAACGTTAGTTAATTTCTCTCCAGACCCTGATTTCCTATGAGAAAGGAAGGTGAATGACATTTCAAAAGGGCCTTCTGTGATTTATGTTTTTGTATCCATGGAGGTCTTCTCAGAGCCTAGCATTTTTCTCATAACCTGTGGAAGCTCCTTTTGTCTGCCTCAAAAGTATTTATTAGCTGAACAATTTTTTTAGGCAAATTGAAAAAAGAAATAGTCTAAAAGTAAAAGTTAAATAGAGAGGAGTTAGGAAAAGGAAAATAATTATTTGTGAATTTCCGGTAGTAACAAACGGTCTCACTTGAAAAAATACACACACACACACACACACACACACACACCCCGTAAGTGTGTGTACATCCATATGTATGTGGGTATATGTGTATGTATGAAGAGAATGGCATTTATTATTTTAGTACACCAAAATAATCCTACTTTTCCTATACTGTGTTACAGGGAACACAGATAGGCTACTTTTATCTTGTGCAAAAACAAACCTTTGCCTAAAATGAATTCCAGCATGAATTGCCATCAGAACACACCCCGCCAGGCCCCTATGATACTCACAGCACAATACTAGCTCTCTGAAGCATAGAAAGAAACTAAGTCCCTGGACCTGCTTTAAAGAGTTTATTGTCTTCGTGGAGACATTCAAGACATGCATATAAATCTGATCATATCATTCCCCATGGAAAACCCTAGAATGGTTTTCCACTGCACTTAGGATAGAAAGTTAAAACGTTAAGCTCAGCCTCGGTAAGTCTTTTCTGTGGCAGAAGGGAACGCATTGCTCTTTGCATATTCAGCCAGGCGTGGTGGCTTCTTCAGCTCCTCAAATACACCAAGCTCTTTCAGCCCTCAAACTCTTAGCACCTGCTGTTTTCTCTTCTGAGAGCCATCTTCCTCCCCTCTTCAAGTCTGTGCTTAAATGTTACATACTCAGGAAAGCCTTCCTCCAATAAATCGGGCTATTGTTACCTTGCTGGAGTGCAATGGCGCTATCTCCACTCACTGCAACCCCCGCCTCCTGAGTTCAAATGATTCTCCTGCCTCAGCCTCCTGAGTACCTGGGATTACAGGCGCTTGCCACCATGCCTGGCTAATTTTTTGTATTTTTAGTAGAGACAGGGTTTCACCATGTTGGCCAGGCTGGTCTCGAACTCCTGACCTCATGATCCACCCATCTGGACCTCCCACAGTGCTGGGATTACAAGCATGAGCCACTGCTCCCAGCCCTGTAGTTTATCTTTATCTTTATTTATATTTATTTCCAAATTTCCCCCACTGAACTATAAGCTCCATGATGCCTGCACTTTTTTGTTCCTTGCTATCTCAAGTCCCCAGCACCATGCCTGTCACATAGTAGGTGCACAATAATATTGGTTGATTGAATTAACAACTCAATGAATGTGGAGATTCACCAGCCATTCAAGACAAATTCACTGAAAGGTACAGTCCAGTCACATTTTCTCAACGTGTTACACATGCTCTACCTAAATTTCTTGCTATGTTTTCTTTTGTGATCTTCCGCAACATGACAACGTAAGATACAGGCCCCACGGCTGGGGTCACGTGCCCAACGCAGCTCTGGGCCTTCAGGTTATCAGACTTTTACCCAGAAAGTCTTCCCTCTGGTGGCTAAACACTCCCTCCTAGCGCCGGTTCTGCTGTCTGCTTTTGTAACGCGGGGAGGGTGGAGTAGGAGAGTGGATGAGGTCTTTCCTAATCAGCAGAAGTTTTCATGAATCTTCCAGAGGAAAAGCCATTGTTGCTGAAACACAGGCCCCAGAAAGACACTTGTGGGAACACAGCTCTCCATATTCATCAGGGTAGGAGTATTTTTGTCTCAACGCTTAAAGATAGAGACTACAAATCCCCACTTTACAGAAACAGAAGAGAAGTGACACACTCGGAGTGACAAGAAAAGTTCTAAAGAATATTAAAAACCAGGCCTCCTGGTGGACGAGCATGGGTCACGCAGGAAATCTTCCGGCATTTGGTTGCATTCATAATGTTTCCTTTGGGGGAAAACAAGTCATTTTACTTTCATGATGATAGTGGCAAGAGTGAGCACCCATCAGAACCCTCAATGGGGGAACAGACGTGGATGCCAGGGCTTCTGTAGAAACAGCAAGCATTGGAGCAGAGCTGGCTGCTGGCTGCCAGACCGTGCGTTCCCTTCTGCCACAGAAAATCAGGGGCCTGTGGGGTGGGTCTCCTTTGCACTATAGTAGCCTGACCACTACATACCCCCCCAGTTTTCCACAAAATTATATATATTCCACATTGAACTCTTACACTCCTTACTTTGCAGTAAGTAGTGAAGAGAGCAATGCATACCCTGACCAAGCTCCTGAGTGAAGTAATTTCTAATCTACTGCAAGTCCTGGGGAAGACTGAAGAAGAACCACTTGCACTATGAGGGTGATGTCCTAGGGATCAGCAGTCCAGGGGCGAGCACGAGGTCATGCATGATGAGGGGTCCTGGGGTCATGGAGGAGAACGTGATGGACTATTTAAAGGATGTGGGACCATAGTACCAAGACAACTGCATATCTTTGTGCAAATGAATGAAGTTGGACCCCTTCCTTCTACCATAAACAAAAATTCACTCCAAAGCATCAGAGACCTGGGTGCAAGAGCTAGAATTATAAAATTCTTAGGAGAAAACATAAGAGTAAACCTTTGTGACCTTGGGTTAGGCAAAGCCTTCTTAGATACAACAGCAAAGAAACAAGCAATGAAAAGAAAAATAAATTGAACTTCATTAAAATTAAAAACTTCTGCTACAAACAACACTATCAAGAAAATGAAAAGACAACCAACAGAATGGTCAAAAATATTTTATTATTGAGTTGTAACAAAATCCAGCCTAGATAGAACACTATATAAAGAAAGCTTACAAGTCAATAATAAAAAGACAAGTAACACAATTTAAAAATAGACAAAGGATCTGAGTAGACATTTCTCCAGAGAATACATACAAATGGCCAATAAACACATAAAAAGATGCTCAACATCATTAGCCATTAAATAGATGAAAATCAGTCACAATGAGATGCCACTTCATACCCACTAAGATAACTATTAAAAAAATAAAAAATAGGCTAGGCCCAGTGGCTCATGCCTATAATCCCAGCACTTTGGAAAGCTGAGGCAGGTGGATCACTTGAGGTCAGGAGTTTGAGACCAGCCTGGCCACTATAGTGAAACCATGTCTCGACTAAAAATAAAAAAATCATCCAGGCGTGGTGGCACACAACTGTAGTCCTAGCTACTTGGGAGTCTGAGGCAAGAGAATCGCTTAAACCCGGAAGGCAAAGGTCACAGTGAGCCGAGATCACGCCACTGCACTCCAGCCTGGGCGAGAGAGCAAGACTCTGTCTCAAAAATAATTAATTGGCCTGGCGCAGTGGCTCACACCTGTAATCCTAGCACATTGCGAGGCCGAGGTGGAAGGATCACCTGAGGTCAGGAGTTCAACACCAGCCTAGCCAACATGGTGAAACCTTGTCTCTATGAAAAATACAAAAATTTGCCAGGTATGGTGGTGCATGCCTGTAATCCCAGCTCCTCAGGAGGCTGAGGCAGGAGAATTACTCCAACCCGGGAGGTGGAGGTTGCAGTGAGCCAAGATCACACCACTGCACTCCAGCCTGGGCAACAGAGAGAGACTCTGTCTCAAAAAACAAAAATAATAATAATTAATTAATTTAATAAAAAATAAAAATAAATTTTTTAAAAATGAAAGGAAGCAGAGATATATGGAGTCAAGATCCCAGAAAGAAAAGAGTCACAGAGAGGTGACCTAATATTTGGCTCCTTTTCCCTTTAAGCTTTTTTCACTATATAATTGGTGACCAAGAGGCAGAGAAACTAAGCAGAGTTTTTGGAGCTGGGGAGACAAAATTAGGGTTTTGGAGGAAAGGTCCTGTGAAACACCTCAGATTTTCTGTTAAGACCCCTGAAAGCCTCTACTCTGGGATTACAGATAATGAATAGCACTCACAAATACAGAAATCCAGCTCAATCCCAGATTGGATAAAGTAATTCACCCTCAGCTCAACTGCCTGGAAGAATCAGGTTACATGATTGTGGAAGTTAAAAACTCAGAAAAAATCAACAGATAAACTATTAGAATTAATCAGTGAATTTAGCAAGGTCACTAGATACAAGGGTGAGGTTAAAAAGTCCATTTCATTTCTATATATCACTAAGAACTTTTTTATTTTTTGAGAGACAGTGTCTCACTCTGTCTCCCAGGCTGGAGTGCAGTGGTACAGTCACGGCTCACTGCAGCCTCGACCTCTGGGACTCAAGCAATCCCCCCACCTCAGCCTCCTGAGTAGCTGAGACTACAGGTGTGCACCACCATGCCCTGCTAATTTTTGTATTTTTTGTAGAGACAGGGTCTCACTATGTTGCCCAGGCTGGTCTCAAACTCCCGGTCTCAAGCGATCCTCTTGCCTCAGCCTCTCAAAGTGTTGGGATTACATGCATGAGCCACCATGCCCAGCCCCAGAAAATATTTTAAGACAAAACTTTAAAACCTGTACCATTTATAATGGCATCAAAAATCAAATATCTAGGAATAAATCCAACAAACATGTGAGATCTCGCTACATAAAACTACACAATATTATTGAGCATAATTAGGGAGGACTTAAATAAATGGAGAGATACATTCTGAGTCAGAAGACTCAATAGTGTAAAGATATCAGTTCCTCCCAGATTGATCTATAGATCTGATTTAGTCCCACTCAAAACCCCAGCAGGTCTTTCTGTCCAAATCGAAAATACATGTGGAAATGCAAATCACCATGAAAAGTCCATGAAATCTTTAAGAACAAAATTGAAGGGCTTATATGGCAAGATACCAAAACTGATTATGAAGTTATAATAAGACAATGTGATATTGGCAGAGGGATAGACAAATTAACCAATGGAAATAGTCCAAAAACAAATCTTCCTATACTCACTTGATTTATGGCAGAAATGCAATGCAGTGGAGGAAAGAGAGTCTTCACAATAAGTGGTGCTGGGCCAACTGGAAATCTATATAAAGAAAAATGAATCTTGACCCCTACCTCACCCGACACACAAAAATCCATTCCAGATGAATTGCAAATCTAAATGTGAAATGTAAGACAATAAAGTTCTAGAAGGAAACATGTAATACCTTCATAACCTTGGACTTGATTAAAATTAAGAATTTCTATTATTAATACATCCAACAATAGACTTGAATTCACAATATTTAAAAGCTTCTACAAATCAATAAGAAAAAGACAGATAAACCAATTTTAATGGGAAAAAATGTGAATCCACACTACATAAAAGAGAATATCCAAATGGCTAATAAGCATATGAAAAAGTGCTCAACATCACTAGTTTTCAAGGAAATGCACACAAAATTACACTGAGATAATCACGGAACACCCACCAAAATGGCTAAAACGTAAAAGACTGACAGTACCAACTGTTGGCAAGGATGTAGAACATCTGACACTTTCATGCACTGCTGGTGGAAGTATAAATTGCTACAAACTTTTGGATAACTGTTTGGCATCATCTAGTTAAACTGAACATATGTATACTCTGCCTGAGCAAATCTATTTCTACGAATATACATAACAGATATATGTACATATGTTCACCAAAAGACATGTGTAAGAATGTTCACACAAGCATTCTTTGTAGTAACCAGACCCAGAAATAGCTCAAATGTCCATTATCAGTAGAATGGATACAATGTGGTATATTCACATAATAGAATACTGTACAAAAATGAAAATAAGCAACTGCACGCAACAATACAGATGAATGGGCCGCAGACATAATGCTGAATGAAAGCAGCCAGTCATGAAAGAGGACAAACCTTATGATTCCATTGTTATAAAGTTCAAAAAAGGCAAAATGAACCTGTGGTGGCAGAAATTACCTTGAGAGTTGCCTTTGATGGAGGAGCTGGCAGTAGGAAGGAGAGGAGGCTTTGAGGTCCTGGCACTGTTTTCAGTCTTGGTCCAGGTGCTGATTGCATGCCTGTGTTCACCTTGTGAAAAAACATTTGGCTAGCCAGTGACTTGTGCTCTTTTCTGTATGAATGCTGTACTCAACATCTATTTTTAAATAATTGATAATCTGAATTTTATTGGCTTTGTTTGCATTTACTTTGTATAAGAACTATGAGGCGATCAAGATTATAACTAGTTATGTTCACGCATATTTAAATTTTATTATAACAAAAATAACTTGAGAAGACATTAAGATGTTAGAATCATTTTTAAACTCCTTGTCTGAATTTTAGATATTGATGAGTGATGCCAGATATAAAAATCAGGAAATTAAACTTTTTAAACTTCTTCCCACTTCCCTCTCCCAAACTTCTGTTTTGTCGCTGTTAGTTTTGTTATCTTGTCTTTTATAATATACTTATGTCCTATTCAGTGATCATAAACCTCATGGTCATTTATTCTTAATTCTAATTTACATTGTTCACTTCTCACCACCCACCTCTTTCTTTTACTTCAACTTTTTCATTCCTGAATTTGTCAGATGAGACCACTATTCAATATATAAGATAAAAAGACAAAACTGAAGTTACTACTTTATAAGAGAGAACTGTGCTGATCAGCAGAGCTGACTATGGATCTCATACAGGGTTTAGGGGAAGGTGGAAGTTAGAGACAGGATTTCCAGGGGTGTAAGTGGGCTGATGTCATTGATGACACTGTTGTTGATTGGTTGACACTTGGAGGCCTGTTTAATTGAAGTGAGTCCCTCCCTGACTCGCTGCCTTTCAGAAGGGAGACCTGACACTGATTGGTTTGCTTTGAAAAGCGTGTTCACTCAGTTGCCGCGTTGTTGATCTATTGGCAGGTGAAAAACAGGGATATGTCCGAAGTCTCCTAATGTATAACAGTTCCATGTTCTTGCCATTGTATCATCTCAGGTTTTTAGCTCTCTTCTCCTGTGGGTATTTTTCTCTTCTACACTAGCTTGTCCATCTATCTTTGCATGTTCTGTCCCTCTGGTATCTTTTCTTCTCTAATATTCTATACATTTTCATGTCTTTTTTTTTTTTTTTTTTTTGAGACGGAGTCTTGCTCTGTTGCCCAGGCTGGAGTGCAGTGGCACAATCTCGACTCACTGCAACCACCACCTCCCGGGTTCAAGCAATTCTCCTGACTCAGCCTCCCAAGTAGCAGGGATTACAGGCACCTGCCACGACGCCCGGCTGATTTTGGTATTTCTAGTAGAGACAGGGTTTCACCATGTTGACCAGGCTGGTCTCGAACTCCTGACCTCAGGTGATCCACCTGCCTCAGCCTCCCAAGGTGCTGGGATTACAGGCATGAGCCACCACGCCCGCCAATGTCATTTCTTTTCCTCTTTTTCATGCTTAATGTGGGCAATGCCATCCAGATGTTCTATAATCAGTGGCACAAAATTAACACCTCATGAAACAAACTTTTATTTTCTTTGGTCTGTCTGGTTTTTTTTTTTTTCTTTTTTTCGAAAAGGCAAATTTGTTGCCAACATTTAAAAGTTGGGAAGTGACACACAAAAATTCAGAATTTCAGCTTCTCTTGAAAAACAAAATCAAAGACGTGACAATACTGGACTTATGTTCGCAGAGAGCAACAATCACCTGGAGTCTTATTTTTTATAGCTTCATGTATTTTAATACAAGAACGGCACAGAAGACAGCCAACATTAAAAATATATACTTGCATGTAGGACAACTCAGTTAGAAAAGTCTGTGGATGGAATCTGCTGTATGATAAAAGTGCTACAAACACCAGTTAGTTGCAGTCAATAAGAAATTTGCTTGTTTTTAAAAAATTCAAATGCTGGCATCATCCAGAAACATTTAACAGGTGTATTTGTAATTGCTGTTAAGTTGAACTGCTGAAACTTGTTCAACAAAACTTTTGACTTGCATGAATGCTTTACATCTCATTTATATGAACAATTCACACTCAGATGAAAATGGAAAAACTGCCCATACCTGATTTCTGTCTCCTATTTTTCCACTCACAATCATATACTTAAGTACCCTTTGGCCCCATGAAAAAAAAAAATTCTAATGTTCACAACTACCAATAACAGGAAGAAGAGAGTTTTTATTTTTTTGAGAATGAAACATGTTTCTCATCATGGTAGATTATTAAGCCATTCTCCATGTGCTAGCTGGATGCCTTTTGGCATAATTGTCACATATCTGGCATGGATGGCACACAGGTTGGTATCTTAAAAAAGGCCAACCAGGCCAGCTGCAGTGGCTCACGCCTGTAATTCCAGTACTTTGGGAGTCCAAGGCGGGCAGATTACTTGAGGTCAGGAGTTCAAGACTAGCCTGGCCAACATGGTGAAACCCCGCCTCTACTAAAAATACAAAAAAAAAAAATTAGCCTGTTGTGATGGTGCACGCCTGTAATCCCAGCTACTCAGGAGGCTGAGGTGGGAGAATCGCTTGAACCCAGGGGAAGCGGGGGCAGAGGCTGCAATGAGCTGAGATCGTGCCATTGCACTCCAGCCTGGGGGACAAAGTGAGACTCTATCTCAAAAAACAAAAAAAGGCCAACCAGGTAGACCTCCCTTGCCTCCTGCAAAGTACCAACAGCTGCACTCTAGAAGCACAGATCTGTTTTGATGTCCTGTGCAATTTCTCTCACCAGGCGCTGCAAAGGAAGTTTTGAGTTGTAAGTTCAGTGGACTTCTGAGACCATCTAATTTCATGGAGTGGCACAGTGCTAGGCCTGTAACAATGAGGTTTCTTTAGCCCTCCAATATGAGGCCCACTCTTGTGAGCAGCATTTGTAACCAGCTGCTTCCTGGGTGCTTTACCCCCAGTTGATTTGTGGGCAGTCAGCATGGTAGGAGCCACAGTACAGAAACTTCCTTCCCTACCCACCTTCCTCAGCTGGAGCTCAGCAAGCTAGAGGTGGCTGCAAACTCAATTTGGAGACCGTTTAACATCGGCAGTTTTCAAATGTTAGTGAGCATCAGGACTACCAGGAGGGCATGTTAGAACACAATTTTTCAGGTTGAGTGTGGTGGCTCAAGCCTGTGACCCCAACACTTTGGGGGCGCTGAAGCAGGAGCATCACTTGAGGCCAGGAGCTCAAAATCAGCCTGGGCAACATAGCAACACCCCATCTCTATGAGAAATTGTTTTAAAAATTAGTCAGGTGTGGTAGCCTGCCCTGTAATCCCAGCTACTCGGGCAGCTGAGACAGGAGGATCACTTGAGCCCAAGAGTTCAGGGCTTCAGTGAACTATGATCATGCCACTGCACTCCAGCCTGGGAGACAGAGTGAGACCTCTGTCTCGGGAAAAAAAAAAAATCACAATACTCTTAACCTTTCCCACAGGCTGCCTATTTACTCCGTAGGTTTTCTTTTCTTTACATTGGTGGGTATTAGTGAGAATTCTCAGAATTTCATCACCAGCCTCCTTTTCTTGAAACACTCCAGGCAGGCAGGATGGGATTGGTAGGTACCTGTGTGGTCTACACTAGAAGCTTCGTTTATTTTCTTAGCCACCATGTTTTAAAGTTTCTAACAAGAATTTGTGCCTCTTAACCTAATTTGTTTACTACTGGAGAGTTTTTGCTGTGTTTTGGCACTTTTTGTTCCTTTCGTGAGATCTTCAGGAAGGAGCTATAGGCCAACTTCCTGTACCCTCATCGTGGTAAAATCCAGCTCTGGGTAATTGAATGGCCGTGCTCTAAATGGTCAACCT